>NW_022194807.1:448942-453980 GCF_900067095.1 Fusarium proliferatum ET1 | reverse complement strand
CCTGGTCTCTAGTCCGGGCGTCATTCTGGCAGAATGACACTTGGGGTTAGCGAGATTGTATGGAGATCCGGGGTAGTGCACGGGCCATTCCTCCAGAACAACGTTCCGCCAGGACAACGGCAATGATTGGCATTCGGGGTTAACTGTCAACAGGGAATTAACCCTGAATGCTAATAACAGCAATAACAGCAATGACAGCAGAAAGAGATAACTATAAGTAAACAGGAAATCAATGCATTTACAAAAATGCTAAGAAGTAAGTTACCTGGTTATATCAGTAAAAGTATATAATTTAAAATACAGTTTAATTATATATTACTACAGCAATAGCAAAAAGCAAGTTTCTATTTATGTAAATAAAAGTTACGCCAGCTTGATCAAAGACCAGAAAACTTCAACCAGTCTATTCACAGACCAGTAAGCATCAGCGGCATTGCTTTCGGCCTAATCAAACAACTATCACAGAAGCAGGGGACTAAACAAGTGCGCCATGACTGACAGTACAGCAGACCACATAATCCAGCTTTGCGAGCGGCTCAATATATTAGTTTGTCTACTTTGCGAAGCAGCTATCAAGCCCGAACCGGCTCAGGTAGAGCGTCACTATCGCAATTGCCATAAGACTATCGGACAGCCGCTACAAGAAGTCATCGCGTTTGCCGAATCGTTCTCATCATCAGGATGGCGCCCCCGGGCACTACAAGACCCGACAGATGCAAACATGGAGCTGCCACCAGATGGAAGCCCGCCCATCCCCGGACTAAAGACATACAGGGGACTCAGCTGCGAGAGCTGTCGATTTCTAACCCGCAACAGTCGGAATCTCGCCACGCACGAGACCCGGGCGAGGCACTACAGGGTGCAGGTCAGCGGCAGGGGAGGGAGCGGCCGGGCGACGGTAATGCTTCAGTCACTGCGCAAGGCTCCGCACGCAAGGTACTGGGTTGTCAATCCAGCCGCCGTATGGGCCGACCGCAGCGGCGACAATAGCAGCAGTACGGCTGAACAGGGGGATGGTGGCGGTGATGGTGACACTGACGGTGACACTGTACTGCTACAGACCGTCCGGGCGTGCGAGAAGGATCTGAAGGAGGCGGAGGTGGAACGGCAGCGTCAAGTAGAGGCACCGGGCGGAGTTGACACTGAGTCGAGATGGGTGCAGTTTATGAAATGGTCGGCGCACTTGCAGCAGAGGGACAAACCGACGCTGTACCAGGCAGGGTTATCACCGGCTTCCGCCGCAGTCGAGCAGCGGATGTGGCCCCGGGAGCGCCGTGAAGCGAACCAGAGGCTCCGTGAGTTGACCGAGAGCTTCCGGCGCGAGCTTGGCCGTTGCATGGAGAGGCTGGATAGGGTGCCGGACGAAACGCTCGAGTGGCTCGGCAGCATTGACCCGACTAAGCCAGTATCGACCCCGTTCGGCCGAAAGCAGCAGTCAGATACGATGGATAGGTACAGTGCGTGCTGGCAGCGGTACTTGTGCTATTGCGTCCGGATCCAGCCGCTTGGGCGCGATGGAGCTAAGACAGAGCACGGTATCCGATTTACGGAAGAGCAGTGGAATTCTCTGACCGATATCGTCCAGCGACTTGATACTGTTGCTGACAAGAAGAAGGAGAAGAAGCAGGGGCAGCAGCAGGTCATGAAGGGTAGCAGAGAAAGAGACCGAGACCGAGGGAGCGCCGAGGGTAGAGAAGATGGAGAAGAAGAAGACCCCGATAAAGAGGCACTTGACGAGGCCGTCTTTGACTTCTGCATTAAGTCAATTAAGCAGAAGCTTGGGAGGAAGCAGTATCACAACCCGCTGCTCCACTTTACGGCCGTACTGGGTATTAAAGAGGATGGCACGTGGGTGCCGTCCCATACACATACCCGGTTTCTCGCCGGCTTCTTATGGTGCGGTCGGATTCTGATGCTAGAGCACTTCTTTGAGGATGACCCGTACGACTCCGAGGACTCGACTTGCGACACCAGTTTCGCGGCTATCGATCGGTTCCAGAAGGGTCATCGCGATTGGCTCGCAACCGGCTCGTATACGCCGTTCAGCGCTATCATTCAGTGGATGACGTACGGAAGGGGCTACCGCAATCAGGAAGGTGGGCAAGCGCGGGTGCTATGGGACAGTGATGGCACGACGCTTAACTATCTAGGCGATAAGATCACCGTGGACAGCTTTCAACGGGCAGCGCAGGCGGTCGTGCGGGAAGCCGAGGGCTGGCTCGACAAGCTTATGGGCGGACAATGGAGTCAGATCCGCGAAACAATACGGCTACGGGACATCGCCGATAGCTTGGTGTTCGAGGGCCCAGGACGGTCATTCGCGACGAACCGGAAGAATGCATGGCTGAAGCCGGGTGCAGAGAAGTTAACAAGGCTGGTAGGCGCGACGCTGTGGAAGATCGTCGATGCGGGGAACGGCGGTAGTCGGGTCGAGTGCCGGAGACGGGCGATAGAGGAGTATCTTGGCTGGCTGCGGCAGTTCCGGTCAAGCATGTTCCCGGTTGTGCATATATGGGGAGGACAGCCCGGGCGAGGTCCGGAGATGTCAACGCTAAAGCACTGCGATATCGAACAGCTGCCGAAGAACTTGTTCGTCTTTGACGGGCAGGTGGTGCTCATCACAGACCGGGACAAGAGCAAGGGCTTGAATGGCAAGCAAGGCCGAAAGGTAGCACGTTTCTTGCCCGAGGGCCCGAGCTTGATGATGGTGGCATATATCGCATGGCTGCTGCCGTTTGAGAAGGTGCTGCATCGGCTCTCTGGTATTCGAGGCCCGTCTGAAGCGATTAGCCCGTGGCTATGGAAGTCGGCCGAGAAGGGGCTTTGGGACACGGCAAAGCTGAGCAAGCAGCTCGCGCTCGTCACCGGTGCACAGATTGGGGTTCAGCTCACTGTCTCAAGCTACCGGCATGTGGCTATTGAGATGGGTCGTCGAATCAAGGGATTAATTGTTCAGCAAGTTGAACTGGAAGCCGCCGTGGCAGATAGTGATGACGAGGCGGCTGATCCGTTCAGTGGAGAAGCACACCGACAACCGAAAGTTGAGTATATATGGGATATTCAAGCGACACACGGAAGTCGAATCGCACGGAATCACTATGCTGTCAATCTTCAATTCCCGAGTCAGCTACAGCCGGAGATGTTGTCGAATTTCCGGGAGATCAGCCGTCTGTGGCACCAATTTCTGGCCCGAACTGATGGTGATTTCGGTGACAGAAAACGCCAGGCTCATAATGATGATAGTACGCCGGCCGTCGACAGAGCAGCGAAGAGGCAACAGCTTACTATAGACCGAGAGGTACGTATAATAGTATTACTCTACTGTTTTATATATAATACGCCGTGACTGCGATAGATTAAGGTTGTTGCTAGGATCGAGGTGGGCGCTATAGGGTAGGGCGTTAAGAGTAAGCTTGTGACTAACATATAACCGCTATCAGCAGGTAACTTCACCGAGACTCCCGCTGAATAGCGACATGCCCCCCCGCTATGAGGATGCAGAGATAGATGCCGGGCTGAAGCGTATGCTAGGCGAAGATGCAGGATGGAAGACGCCGCAGCAGCGCGATGGCATGTACCGGATCATGCGACTGGAGAACAACGGTATCCGGAGCGAGCTGCTTATCGTCGTGCTGCCGACAGGCGGCGGCAAAAGTATCTTCTTTATGCTGCCGGCTTTTATGGAAGACGAACGAGGCAGGGACGGAGGACCAGTCAGTATTGTGGTTGTCCCGTTTGTATCTCTTGTGCAGGACTTGGTTTTAAGAGCACGCGAGCTCGGCATCGATTTCATGGAGTGGAGAAGCGATATCGATCAAGAGAGGGAGGAACGGCAGCGGGATGCGCGGTTGGTAGTGGTCAGTGCCGACGTGGCCGTGTGCGAAGGATTTACCGCATACGTCGAGAGCATTCGGGCTCGAGGGTTACTAGAAAGGGTGTTTTTTGACGAGTGTCACACCGTTATCATGGACGTCAGCTACCGAGAGCGGCTGGGGCTGCTAACGGGGCTGCACCGGTTTGGGTGCCCGCTGGTGATGCTTACTGCGACGCTGCCGGTGTCGATGGAGGATTGGTTCCGGGAGCGGATGCTGGCACAGGACGCAACAATTATCCGAGCTCCGACGATGAGGGTGAATATTCGGTACCGAGTGAAGCAGGTGAGGCCGGGAAAGACCGCAATAGAGGACGGAGTGGTAGCTGCGATGAAGGCGATCGAGGGGCGAATGGGGACAGCACAGCGCGGGGTGATATACTGCCGCTCGATCAAGCAGTGCGAGGCAATAGCTGCGATGGTTGGCTGCAAAGCGTATCACAGCAAGCTAACGCGGGAAGCACGAGTTGGTGCGCTGCAAGACTGGGTCGATGGGCGGGATGGTCAGCGGTGGATTGCGGCAACGACTGGACTGGGGACCGGCGTCGACATCAGGGGCATCATCGGTGTAATTCATGTGGGACCGCCGTTTGGGTTAGTGGACTTTGTTCAGCAGACAGGCAGAGGCGGTCGACAGAGAGGTGAGGTTGTAGACTCGGTGATTGTGACAGACGGAAGGGCGGGCTGGGCAGACGAGTTCGGCAGTGATATTGATCACATGAACCGTGAGGGAGTTGAATTGTTTATAAAGGATGAGGGCTGTCGGCGCTTAGTGCTTGGGCGATTTTTTGATGGGATTGGGCTTTGTTGTAGCGATATGCGGGCAGAATACTGTGATCGGTGCTTAGGGGAAACTGATGAGGTGGATGGCGGAGAAGATAGGGAAGAAGGAAGGGTTCTGGTGGTTAACCGACTGAAGGAGAGCGTGCAAGAGGAGAGCCGGCGGATGACAAGGCTGTATAGCTGGCTAGATCGGGTGCGGGAGGTGGGATGCTCGGTATGCTTTGTTAAGTGGCACATACACGGGGCAAAGGAGGAGAATAAAGGGAGGATGGAGCATGAGCGGAAGGACTGCAAGCTGCTGAAACAGAAGGATTTTGATCGATGGCAGGCAAGGCTACGGTTTGCAGACTATGAGTGCTGCTGGGAGTGCGGTCTGCCGTATAA
>NW_022194807.1:370559-443976 GCF_900067095.1 Fusarium proliferatum ET1 | reverse complement strand
AGGAAGGTGCCTGTCCGTCGATTGCAAGGAAGAAGAAAACGTATAGGGTAAGAAGTTGTTAAGACTTGTAATTAAGCGACTAAATACCTCGAGGATCTCCCCTCTGCTCAGGGCAACGCTATGACAAATCAGCTTACAAAAGATCATTCATGCATGAGGTTTAATATTGGAATCTTGCGATCTTTAGCGTAAAGAGTGCACGACTTTACGCGCTTTTTACGCGAAAGGACGCGACCTAGCGAACCTAGGATCAGCAATGAGAGGTCAGTATCAAGGTCCACCAGCTTTCTAATATGATTGAGCAATTGGGGATGCATTGCTTTGCAAGGGGCGACATCTAACATCTTCTTCATCCTGGCTTCTAATGATTTGTACCCACGCGCCTTGGCATGCCTGTTAGGCCGAATTGAAAGGGATTTAGAGGTCGATAAAATAATTGCCGACGGACCTGACGATCGTTGGCATGAGGGACCCACCGAATCTGGCAAACTAAGAATACGACATGCTGGAAACCTTGTGTTTGCTTTTGCTAAATCTGCTGACTCTCGTACCGCAAAGAGCCAGAGGTAAGGAAGTCGCCCCAAGGAGATAAGCCATGATTCGGGGTCAGGGTCTTGGACGGGGAGAGAAGCGCAATCCTTACCCCTGTCTGTTCTTGCACTCATACTTGTAGCCCATCACCTGAAGCCTCAGCCTTCAAATACAGATTATCTTCCCGCCTTTGCCAGTGCATCATCACCTCCAGTCTCCTACTCAATGCCACCTTTTTTCTGTCATGAGAGTCACAACCGAAATCGACAGCGCCGGCCAGGTCAAGCAACCATTACCGCATGCACCGCATGATATTCAGGTGACTCCTGGAAGCAAGCTCCGCATTGACATAATCTGGAATAATGAGGATGACGTTGAAGATGTTAATCAGGCGCTGTTCGAGTCTATCACTCCCTTCGAGACACATCTTGGCGCATTCTTCACTTCTATGGTTCCGAAATCCTCTGAAATGGTTTCGAGAGTTGGCAACATTTACATGTACTTCCGGAAGGGTTCACTGGAAGACTGTGAGGAGCATGACAAGAAACTTGACGGCTACGCACTGATATTCGCTGCACGAGGTTCCGGTCGTCTTGGCTATACATTCCCATCCGACGTTTGTCTTGATGAGGTTTTAAGCTTTCTCTACGATCTAATCTGCGTCCGTCGAGGCAATGCCACGAATGGTGCTGCCAGCATCCTGAATTTAGCATCAAGAATCAAGTCAGACGCTGCAGACCGGCCGCAACACAAGCCTGGAGGCGCAGCCATCCAACTCATCTTCAAGTGGTACAGGGCTTCGGGGTGCCGAGCTTTGGAGAACGAAAGGAAAACGGAGAACCCAACAAGGTTACCCTTCAATATTTACATCATGTGTAATGAGAAAAGGGCAGTACCTGGTCTATATGTCCAACCCAAAACTCCACTATCCTTGAAAGGCAAATACGAAATTGGAGAGACGCACGATCTGGAGCGATCCGGTACTGAAACTCCTGTCAAACAAAAGGAGGATCATACAGCGGATGACTTGAGTTTGCACAAATGTGAACACGTCAGAGCCGCCACGTGTCGGAACCTGACATCCATTGCGTTGGAAAACGTGAAAGATCTCCCCGGCTATAGTATCGCTCAACACACTACTACATTACGAGTCTGTTACCTTTTATTTCGTGCAAAGGAATATAAGGCTATTAATGACAAGACGCTGCCTGAGCCATGTATTAAATGCATCTCGGAGGCCTTTACGAGGAAACAACTCGAGGACGGACTGAAATGGGCCATTTCGGAAATCGAATCACTTCTGTCACTACCCCTGTCGCCTCAGTTTGAAATCCATGATCGGATGACATGCTACCAAAAAGAACTAAACATCCAGCCGTTTCCCTTTGAGAAGACAAAGGAAACGATGTTTAAATCACGTGGGCAGGTCATTGCCGCTTTGCAATTTAAGCGCCGTTTCGAATTGGAGAAGCAGGATTATGGTGTTGTGCGTGATGATTCTAGGGCACAGGTTATCTATGCTGTTGCTTGCCTGTTGGTGTCGAATCACAGTCCCCCAAAGAACCTACAGCAGGATGACCTCGACAAGATTTTTGATCAATTCATAAGGTGGTTAGACCATAAGAACACTAGTTGACTGACTGCTTGACTTGTCTGGAAGTTCACAATATGCTGCGGAAAGATCTGTCCCCCCTTTCTCTTTGTGTTTCCATTTTCTTCTTATCTTCTTTCGCGCAGGCTGAATGAATCGACCATTATTTGACACGTTGTTCAGAGATGACACCCGAGTGAGCTGCTGTTATCCGATGTCGATTGTGAATGCTCTCCTTGCCGATTGTCGTCCTCATGTATGTTACCGCGCGTTGTAAGCAATCCAGGATCAAACAACTTCAATCAGAGTTCAGCACAGAGCTGCCACTTTACAGCAAAATCATACTCACAGCGCAGTCATGTATGCGAGGAGAGGAGGGCGACACGTGTTAAAAAGCATGGCGATAATTGACGACCCTCATTTCCAGGATCATTCGAAACTCCCGATCAGTGCCGCCAGTTACCGAGAAACTCCAGGCTTCCTCACAACCAGAAGATCTCGGGGGGACAGCATCATGGAAGCAGAAGAAACATAGAACCCCCAGGCAGATTTTAAAAGTGCTTGGTTGTGATGATATAGATCGAGCGGGATGGAGGCTTTATTGATTTAGGCGTCAATGATTTATTTCGTGTCGTTTGTCTTGACCCGGTAACTAACTGGGCGTCAAGCCCAACAAAGAGTTTACTGGTAGCAGCCAGCTTAGCACGTGATGGCTGGCGACACGTGCGCAGCATCTGGGCATACATCGCGCTACGCGTCCGATGCAGAACACGTAAGGCGCACGCACCAAGCGGGGTTGTAAGCATCAACATCACCTCAACACCATGATTCTTGCCTGCGTATCCTATAGACCTGTTTCTTCAGGTGACATTTTTTCTGCATCCAAAACAACAAGCAATAGCTGGCGGGGTGCCAGGAGAAAAACATTTAGCAAGTCAAACATTCTTTATGACGCATGTTGCCCTAGCGCTGAACTTCGTAATTATTCTTATATATTTTTATCTTTCTTAAAACCTATTGCCGCAATAAATTCTTCGACTTGGCATGGCCTCGTTTGTATTTTGCCGCCATCGTAAGCTTGGTTGACATTATGATGATCATAAAATAACATGAAGAATGAGGCAAGATAAACATTGATTAGAACCTCTTGTTGGCGAGACCATTCACGCTCAAGAAGCGGCCGGGCCTCACTGGATTAGAGGCTGAGAGGCAATGTGGTTTTGAGTAGTGGCTGTGCCGTGGCTGTGTGATGACTGTGACTGTCGGCGTAAGTGCAGGAGATGAAGATAAGAGGCCCGAAAAATTCCACCCAAAATCATTCACCATCATCTTGAGGCACGGAGAAGCTGATAAACTTCTCGCATACAACCACCTAATGGCTTCGTTATGTTGAGTGCACAGAATGTGTTCGAGAGATAGCGATGTCGGAGACTGGCTTTCATCCCATCCCGACGGCTTAGATCATGAGCCCCGCCCAGGCAGCTTCCTCAGGGGTACAAGCGACAGAAAGTCAGACATCATCACCCATGGCCTCTTTCACCATCGCTTTCGACCGCGGCCAGCATGCATTTATCGTCGAGGAAGCGATTGCGAGATCGCGGTGGCCCTATGCACCCTGACGAAGCACCCCAAGGAGACCACTCCACGCCTCAGCCGCTTCCAAAATTCTCGAACTACAGCACAGATTCCATCCTCAGTTGGTCCAAGCTATGGAAATTGGCCGCAGGTATCGCGCTCGCCTTCCGGCCATTCATCTTTCTTGTCTCGACACTCGACACTCAGCCAAGCATCACCTTTGCTACAAATTCGCAATGCTGATATCAATCAGAGAAGATTCGGAATGGGGAGCTTGTAATAGATAACTACCGTGTCTCCCCCTGTGCTTGTGAAAGGATCTCAAAAATGAGGTATCTCCCACTAGTACATTACCACCAATTTTCACTCCAGTCTGTATTCTTACCTTCTCCAGTGTGGATGATACAGCTCCAAAACGCCCGAAAAATGACTTACTGCTGCGTGTTTCGCGTGCTCTCTGCTGTAGATGAGCGACGCGTCGTTGGAGGCCAGGCCATGTCCATCAACAGTCAAACAGGAGGACCGGTGACCTCCTAATCCCACCTTAGATCAAGGTCGACCTTATCATGAATCGACAATCAGTCTAATATACGATGCAGGTCCAGATAGCCCTTGCGTCACTCTACCCATGATCGTCGACGAGCCACTCTGCCGAAACCCAACATTGACCGACTCCCCGGTTACCTATACTCCAAGACGCCTGTGGTGGAAGAGTTCTATGACAAGAGCATGGCATCCCGGCCTTGTGCAAGCTCGCCGACAATTGGGTCCTCTATTTTGAGAAGGACATCGTGGCGATTGAGGAACATATGACGTGGAGGTCGGTCAAAGCCATATTGGCCGAAGCCAGATGGCCAGTCCGGTCCCGGCCGCTGGCTTGACGAGGGGACGAAGATGACACCTCTGAGCAAGGAAGATATGTTCTGCATTGCGAACTCGCTGTCGGGCGAAACTATTTTCCTTGCTGAAGAGTACTGTAAGTGCCGCCCTGAAGCTCCCTCTGCCCTTGCAGCCATGCCTCTTTGGATGAGATGGTCCAGCGATGAAGACTGGCCGCTCGGGGGGAACGTGTGATCTTGGGTGGCCATCCAACGTTGTACAGGAGCATCTTCCACTTTGCAGAACCTCATTACCTAGCCGATGTGCACCTTCGGCCACGGCGTTCCCTCCGTATCGAAGCCGATCTCATGCGACCGACTCATTCTTCAAAAGAACATCCACCATTTCGCCGTACCTTTCCGATTTGCCGAGAACTGCATATTCTGCAACGCCTTCTTCGACGACGACGCTTCTTCCACCTCATAGCCTTTCCATCCTGCGCTGGGTCTCTCGTTTGCCGACCAGCACGCCAAACACCGGTGTGATGGGCGACGCGTCGCGCTGCGCTTTCCCGACTGGCAGTTCCAGAGACCAATCCCCCACGTACTCCAAGCCCCGAACCGCAAACGAACCGTCCTACTCCGAAATTGATGCGAAGCAGGGCCTTGAGGCCACCGACAAGACCTGGTAATGCCTCTCGCCGTTTGGACTGCCACCTAACCTGCTGCCATGTACACGAACGAAGATGATCAAGCCTGCGGTCCACGGATACAATCGCTCCTAGAAGGAGCGATGCTGACTGTCATTTGAACCACCGCCGCATACACAAGCAGAGACAATCCAACACTGACCGTCGAGTCCGCTGTCTGCCGATTCAAGTGGTCAAACCAAAACCTGTCATGGTGCCTGTTCTCGTATCTCTACCACTCCCCGGAGTGGATAAAAGCTTCAAGGGACCAGGGCAGACCGCAAAGACCGTAAAAGAAGTGTGCGGCGTACTGGATTAGCTCAGACAACACACTGGCCCGGGGTATAGTCACCATGGATATGGCAGAAGGGCTTGAGGAATTGGTCAATGCGATCGGTGCGGTACACGATCATTCGAAAATGCAGATTGCCGTCGACGATGCCTGCTTTGGGCACCACGATAACATTGCCTGCTCAAGAATCAGCTTTCCATCAACGAAGGAGGAGTTTTGCTACTCGGTGGACTTGGGCTTCAAGTGGACATGATCGGACATGGCCCTACGCAAATTGACCCCGAGACCATCAGAGAGCCGCTCGTAGCTGTCGAGCCCCAAATCCCCTGTGCCAAGATATCCCTATCCTGTCCCAAGCGCGCTTTTTCTCGCACACCCGCAGCCTTGACCTACAGAACACAATAATCACTCGATTACTACTTTAGCGGGGCCTCGAGCTCATCTTGACAGTGCCATGTCCCAGGTCGCTTTTAGGTTGCAGCCGACGGTGTAGCATTCAAAGAACGGCAGGAGGGCTCATGAGGCTTGCGTGTATTTCATAAGGATGATAACGAATAGAACCAATATCGTGCATCTAATATATGGTCCTCGGTGATATGTAGCAGAGGGGTATTTATGGGAAATGCAGTCTTGTTTGAGCAACTCCCCGCTTGGAAGTCAAGGAACTCGTCTTTTGACAGTAATAAATAGGACATGGCAGAGATACCATCTTCGATAACGGCGAACACGATGAGAAGCATTTGTAGTACTTGTTGGCTGGCTGAAAGTGATTCATTTGTTCATTTCTTCCACGTTTTTTTATGTTTAACGATATCCTCACTCTTCAGTGAAGCCCCAGAGGCTTGTCATCGATGAACGTCGTCTGAGTTGTCAGGTCCTTCTAGACATGATCGAGCTTTACAACAGAAAGGAGGGTTTCCATAATCTCTCATTTCTAGCTGTATCTAGCTCAGACATAGGCCTTGACTCTTGGATGCTTATGTTTGTTAGATCGTCTGTGATGTTTGATGAGTCAATGGAGGGACCTCGCTGCGAGAAGATGGTGCAAGGCTGCACATGGGAGCGAGAGCCCCGGCGGACAGCTTGTGGTCGCCTTGAGATTGAGTCGCTTGTATTGCTTAGGAGCGGAGGTTGGCCACTATGCTTCGAATGTTTCTTTCGATTTCTGTCTTGCGAATCTTTGTAAGTAAGCCAGCGTCGGTTGAGCGCCTTCAGGCTCAGGGAGCGATGATGCCGCTTTTGCCAGCTTATCGCCCTCTTCGTTGCCAGGGATGTCGGAGTGTCCTGGTATCTCCTGGTATTCAACGGACCTGGATGGCTCCGTGTGACGTCTTCAGAGCCTGAAACTCGAGAAAGACGTCTTGAGAGGAGTCAGAGGGTGTGCCTCATAAGCACGTGGCGGCTGCCAGGTTGTCCAGGCATATGTAAATATTCTGTGTTGCTACTTCTCGCAGATTTAGGGCAGCCTTCAGGCCCTCTAACGCCCCGATAGCTTCAGCATCGAAAACCTGAGCGGGCCCAAGGCGACCCCATCCGATAAAGATTGGGACATTGTTCTAATGAATGGTGAAGCCGTTGCTGGCAGCCCCTTCCGAGGACAGAGAACCATCCGAGTATACCACCAAAGTGAGCGGGCCGAGTGACTGAAGCCAGTAGAGACCATGGGGATGAATGCGGCCTATAAGGTTAACCTTTAGGCTGCAAACACAGGTAACAAATAAGAACACGGTATTTTTTGCCTCAATAATAAGCTTTTACCCAGAAGCTTTCACGATGACCATTACATCTTGCTGCAAGCCCTAGGGCATTGCAAGGTGAAGAGATCAAGAGGTATATAAAGGGATATAACCTCGGGTTTGCATCTCTGCACCCCAACCACAGCACAACTCCACAAACAACATGTCCGCTACTCCAGCAATCCGAACAGTTGTCGGTGGCGACTCGACGAGCCAGGAGGCTCAAGACTACATCCACAGATTCCGCATCTTATTCACTGCTCTCACGCATGCAAGCAAACGTCAGATCAGAAAGCAGGCTAGCTTTGAAGACCTTAAGGAAGCCGAGCTTCGATCTTTCACCAGAGCCCACTTCAAGCTTAAGACTGTTCCAGGCATAGTTTGTGCCAAGGTGGCCTTCTTCGGTTGCGAGGCGTTCAAGGCAGCTATCGACGACCTAGGCACTCGTCGCGTTATGGATTTTGCTCGCCATGAGGCCGATGTGTTGGAAGAGCTGGCGAAGAAGGAGGACGAGAAAGATGAAGACATCGTGGCGTCGAAGAACAGTGTCAACTGGATGGTGGAGTTCGTGACTCTGTGGATTGATGCGGCAAACTGAGGAAGGCCGACGTACGATGATCGGAAAGTCGATGATTAGAGTTGTCGAATGACTCCAAGAAGGATCATGTGCGTGGCGGAAAGGTTAAACTGTCGAAGGTTCTGTTGACTGAGTCATCTGGGCTGGCTGGAAAAGTTAAAGTGTCGATACTTTTGCTTCGATAGCTGAGAGAATACAAGCTGATCAAGTTCATAAGACTAATACACAATGATGTTTTTAAACACGATGGAAGCCAGTAGAGAAAGGCACTAGTTGTTTTCTCCTTAGATGCAGTCTGTAGTGGTGCTATTTCTTCTTGTCAGAAGCATCGCTGTATGAGCTTCGGCCGCGGGCATGGTGCAAGCAGCTCGTCTGCGCGTCGAAGACGCGTCCTGAAGACGTTTTCCGTCTGTCTTTGGTATCTTCGCTTGATGAGGTCGTGGTATGTAGGCTGGGTAGGCGGGCGCGTTCGGCTCGCCAGAGGATGAGCCTCGTCCAGCGATTTTCTTCGAGCAGTTGGTCGACTGGCGGGATCCCGCTCTCCCTGTGGAGAATGGTGATAGGTGCTGTCTTCCAAACAGGAAGTATAGCTCGCATGACCTGGTTCATGGCCTTGCTCATTTTCTGTAGGGTCTGCTGATTGATGGCAGATCCTTCGTAGGCTGGGTCTACCGTGGCCTGGGGTTGCCCAAGTACCATCATAAACACAGCCGTGGTATTGCCAAAAGAAAAACGGAGCACAGAGATAGAAAGCCAGAGAGAGGTTACAGTATAGTACCTAAGTACGTGAGAAGAGGAGGGCGACACGTGTCAGAGAAATGTCGATAATCGGCAACGCTCATTTACAGGATCGTTAGAAACTCTTGGCCAGCGTCACCATGTGATCTAGAAGGTCCAGGCTCTCTCCATCACTAGAAGATCGTAGGGGAGCGGACCCCTGGTACATTATGCAATCTAGCTCGGTAGAAGAAGTTTCCCTTTCCAATATAGCCATGAGAAACATAGCTCGTAATTGTCGTGAATGCTGGTGCTGATATGAACCTTCCCGTTGTATTCAATAGCAAGTGAAGTGAGTCGCACTTGATGACTACTGGAACACCGGACGGTCCTCCACATATTCAACGTGCTACCTTTAGCAACCGGATAGTCCTCATTGGCATGAACTCAACGCCGTTACCCTTGTCATGCGTGCCTGTGAGGCAGAATCAGAGTGAGTCTTGATGGAATCTCGAAGTCATTCCAGCCAGTCAAATGTATTTTGTATAAAGAAAAAGTCCTGTTGCCCTCAAACTCAAACCGTAGGTATACCCATCCCATCTCAGTTTCATATCATACATTGCATGTAGTTTGCTTTCACATCACCACGCCCACAGGCGTGCCCTCGCTCAGGCACCGTTTCTTTGAAATGATTTCTGGTTCCTCCTCAGTATCTTCTGACGGGCTCAGTGAGGATGCGCGCTCGCGCTTCTCGCCACGTGGCTTCTCAGGGTCTTCCTCCCAGGTCTCCATCTTATCTGGATCGAAGGTTCCGACAATCTCTTGGCCTAGAGCTTTGCCAAGTCTCTCTCTGAGTCCCAGAATCGGCCAGATAGGAACTCTTGTGTACTCAATCTTGAGACCAGAAACCATAGCGTCGTCATCATTAGCTGGAGCCTTGAAGGGATTGTGAAACTTCTCCAAGAACTCCTTTGTGATGTAACCAGTGTAGACAATAAACTCGGATGTATCAATGTCGTGAGTCATAATTTTCAACTTCATGTCGTGGAAGTTGGGGCTTGGTGGAATGCCTTGTAGTGATGAAATGCGTGATTTGTGTTTGGCTTTGTTTTCGTCAGATGGGGCAGGGTAGAAGTACTTCTGCGACATCCCTAGAAAGATGCCCACGAAATGAGCATCGTGATCGGAATTTGAGGGTACGAGCATACGAGCCCGCAGCTCCTGGAGGCGAGCCACGGGTTCGTTATCTGTTCGTCCAGGTCCAGAAGGGGCGCGAAAAAGGTCGTTTCGGATGGAGGCTAATTGAGTCTTGCCAATGTAACAGATCATAGGTAGGTTGGCAGGGCTGTACTTGGGAGACGATTGCTTTGAGATGTTGGAAGACTCAGCGGTTTCCGTTGAAAGTGATTCGAATGAAGATTTTGAAGACTTTGCGTCCTCAGTTGGGTAATTCCACATAAGCTGCGCGTGTACAGCATCATGATAAACGAAGCCACCAAAATATAGATGGAGTTCGGGAAGATACTGTGGCTTGTTGAAAGGTGTAGGCCACAGCGTGTTGAGAACTGACTTGACAGCATTTGAGGATAGAATAGAACGCAATGGTTTGGGTAGGAGAATCTGCGTGAGCGCGTTGCTAAGGCTGATGATGGTGTTCGATGGACTCAAATGTCCTCGCGATGGTGGCGTGCCTGGGGCCCCTGACGGTTGAGGTGTATCGCATGGCGGCAGTTCCTCCCATCTCGCGCCGAGCAGCTGAGCGTGTAAATCTGTCCAGCAAATGGGTATCACAAAGAGCGATGTGCCGGCGTCTTGCTGAAAGATATCGTAGAGCGAGTTCTCTGCGGGTCGGTAGATGCGCTGTGGATGCCGTTTTCGCGGGGGCTACAACGGGCGCCTCCGAAGTGCCGTTACCCTTACACAACGTTGAAGTCGAAGATCTAGAGGACTGCGAAGCTGACATGTCTACCAAGTTATCTGGTTTTTTCGAGAAAAGTGTGCTCTTATGAGAATAACCTAGGATTTGAGTATCTTTGGTAGAGACCCTTGGAGACGACGGTTAGGTTTTTGATAAGGAATACAGATGAGGGATACAGAATAAAAATATGTCGAACGATCGAAAAATCTTAACATCCGCACCAGCGACGGAAGATTTAAAATGCCAAGGAGGTGTTAGTGATCGCACTCAATGGTGAAGTGGGGAGCACAGTCTTTTTGAAGTTTGTCGATTTAACCGTTGCGTGTAGCGGGGTACGAAAAGGGTGCTGCTAATTAAATATAAACGCGAAACAGCAGCGAAGTCACATGATCATTGTTATCTTAGAGGGGGCGACAGATCTGGTGCATAATCAGAAAGTGGGGTTGGCTAATTTTAACAGCGAGGTAGCTGAAGCGAATCAAGGGGTGAAACTGGTAGGCTGACACGAAACGACAAAGGAAAGGACCTCTGTTTCCCTACTAGATGCAGGCTAATTCGTCTAGAGCTATGGTGATTCCATGTAGCTATACAAATAACAGTCAAGGGCCGGCGATGGTGATTGGCATGCTCCATCTCTGATTGAAGAATGGTCTCAAACTGGCGTTGTTCTGTTCTCGCTGTCGCGCTGATTGAATGACATCGATTGAGCTCCATACGTACATGAAGGACAAACCAGACCATTCTTTACTGATGCCCACACTTCCCCATTTTTGCAATATGAGAACCTCATTCATGAGCACCTATAATTGCAAGCCGTCTGAAAATATAAGAACCTAATTAACAACTCATCCGCCCGTCCGTCCTCCTATCAGGTACGCAAAGCGCCAAGAGTCAGGCAGAACGGCAAACCTACGCCGTCGTGCTCAGATCTCGCGCAAGTTACACGTACAACGGATGAAGGTGTTTGTCAAAGACTATGATGCAATGAATTTTACGTAATATTTTCAATTTCTGATACAAGGTTTATGAAAGGTAGATCAATCCTTTCACTTCGAGTATACAACTCTTTGCAGGTGGGACATCCGTAAGAGTTTCGCAGGTTAAGAACGTTACAAGTTATCATATTACTTTCTTCATTCTATGCGATTCTCCAATACCTTTTCTAGTTTAGGAGTCACTTACGGTAATATTGGAAGCGGCTTTCTCTCTATGAGACCGCGCTTCGTTGCGGGATTAACAATCAGCTGCTTTGTGTTAGCATAAGCAAAGATGACACACTTTCCAGGCAACATCGACAAGGGTATCTGAGCAAGTACTTGCGGTCACTCCTTCGCCCTACCAGCCTCCTGATAGGACAAGCCAGATTGATGTTTGCAGGGAAAGGCTGACACTGCACGTGATAGTTTCCTCAGGAGGCGTTCAAAATACCCAATTAAAACGGGCTGCAACCGAGAAATTTCCACTCGCTGCTCCTCGATGACTTAAAAGTCTGGGGGCAGGGTCTTCAAAACCTTCCCCTCCGTGTTTGCTTTTGGCTCAGGAAACCCGTCTTACCAAGATAAGGCTCCAGTGACAGCATCAAGCACCGATTTCACAAAGAAATCAGGCGGGTACTATTGGCATTTTTATCTTTTCTCTCCCTCACTTTATATTAAACATTTTCAGCTCGATAACCTGGCCTACTTCTTCGCCATCCTAGGTTAAGATACTGGTAAACACTTCGCAGTCACAAACCCTCGCGGGAACGTGCCTCAACTCGAGTTGTCTCGTATTGCACCAATCCTGATCATAAAGCCTCGTACCCGCCTGCTCACATTACCTCATTTTATATACTTTTGACTTAGGCTAACTATCTGTCGTGTTGTTGTTCACTTTCATGCTCAGGATCTGTATTTGGAGGCTATCGAGCGAGCGGCTTCCGTTCTAGGCTCACAAGCCATATTGGCGTCGTCTATCCTCAGCCATATCAGATCATTCTGCTCCCAGTTACAACTGGGGCGGCGTTGTCATTGCGACTATCTACTCAGCTTCATCAGATCATATCCTCGTCCTATTCTCTGTTGCGCCGTTGTTTGCATCTTACAATACGCATTAGAAGTACGGCTGTCTTCCCCTCTCCTATCCGTCAGTAGGGCGCAGTCGCAGATCGGAGTATTACTGTTGGTGTAACCTCTTCGCCTTTCTTTGAACGGTGGAACGGATCACGGTGTGGTGGGCAGTCACAATACTGAGTATTGTTAAGCAAGCTTTGCCACGGATCCAAGGTTATCTTAGTTGTTACCCTTCAGCTGGGCTCCCTCTCCCGCTCCCGTTCTCTCTGTCCGTGAGTCCGTATCAAATCGACAGCAACCAATTCGACACTAGAACTTATCCAGCACGTGCGACACAAGTTCAGGCTGGTTCCATTGGGATACGGAACCCGGCCCGGCACGTAACGGTGTCGCCCTAGCATCTACAGCATACCTTATGTGGTCCATTTGGTCGCGAGGCTGCCGTCAAAGTTCTTTCTGTAGCTCTTGCTATAGCACCAGTACCTCGACTTTCTGGAGTTGTGGCTGCCGTACTTGGTTTTCTGCTTGACGGCTACCTCAGATTTGGGAGAATATGGAGATGTCAGCTCCATTGATTCAACGGCGAGGTAAAAAGGCTTGCAAGCGGTGCGTGAAACCATCTACTATGCGATATTATTATTTACTGATACCATGTCATAGATGCCGGCGTAAGAGGTCCAAATGTATACACAATGATTGCCAGCCTCCTTGTCGGGCCTGTGCGGATGCAGGCGAGGCAGGCACATGGTAAGCTCCTTGATCACGTCTCTGAATCTTCCCCTGAAGTTCTGTATAATAGTGCGTTTGAACCGCGAGGTCGACAGGATGTTGATCGCAAACACCGACAGCCACGGAGTCGTAAAAAAGATAAAATGACAACTCTACCGGGCCTAGGTAAGACGGGACAACAAATTCTAAACGCAAGTGCCACAACTTCAGAAACACATAGCAATGGATGGGAACAACTCCCACCACTGCCAGAAATTATTGATGGCGTGAACCAGTTTACGCGACATTCCTTTCAACTGTGTTTCATTCACAAGAAGCAGTTCCTCCAGTGTCTACTCGATGACCACTCATCAGTGAGCGCTTTTCTTGTTGTCGGCATTCTTAGCATTTCAGCTCGTTTGAGCCCTCCCCTTTCGGCGCGGTATGGATCCGGCATAAAGGCATCCAGGTTCTTCATAGAGCGGGCGACAAATCTTGCACTCGGCGAGATATATCCGACAAAGAATACACTAGAGAACTGCCAGGCTTTTTTACTTCTTAGCATCGCACAAGAAGGGAATGGACTCAGAGATGAGAGCCATGTACGTGTGGAAGACCTGAAAACCCGCCTCATTACTGACTTGACAGATGAGTATGTGCCTCGCTCTTCAAATTGCATCTACACTCAACCTGCATTTGGAACAGACTTATGCTTATGAGACTTCGAACCCTACGCCCGATACCATCATTCTTCGCGAATCCGCGCGCAGGACTCTGGTACGTTATTGTGTTAAGAACTGTTAGGACCCAGATTGGCTAAAGGACGCCCCAGTGGATGTTACATAACCAGAATCAGCTACAATCACGCCTTTCCTCGCCTGTTTCTCTTGTTGCTTCGGATATTACCACTCTTCTTCCTTGTGATGAAGATGATTTTGCGAATGGGCGAGAACCTCCTTCACGGGCCGCTTTTGAAGGAACTCGGTCCGCTATCAAGAACCCAGATTTGGTCAACGAGAATCGGTCCCTTTTTGAGTCGTTGATTCAAGCGTATGGCTTCTGGGGCATTGTCAAACGGCATAAAGTCAACCATCTTTCTAATTCTTATCCGTGGGGCCCAGAGAGCGAGTTCGCCAAAGTCCTGAAAAAGCTTGATTATTGGGAAATGAGTTTGCCTCCGGCCCATAAGTGGAGCGAAGCCAGACTCAGAGAACACAAAACCAAGGGCCAGGATCTGGTACGTCCCCCGTTGTAATATGACTTAAGACTTACGTTTCAGGCATACCTCGAGGTGACGATGATCCCGCGCCTTTGCAACATTGTTCTTCGTTGTCTGTACCTAGAGCAGTATGATTAGACCACCAATACCCCCGATACAAGCTCATTTTCTATAGTGTTCCGAATCGATCGCTATACCTCCAGAAGCCAGAATTCTTCAAAGGAATAGAAGGCGATCTTTTCAACAATGTTTGTCGTCTTTACGACCTAGTTCATGCTCAATTTATCGGGCGTTTCACAAAAGAACGTCTTGGTGGGCTAATGGCTACTCTTTGTGTCTACATATGTGGTCATGCTTCTATACACATCTGGCGCTATTCTAAAGGTCAGTTCTGCTGCTGTTCCCACTGGTTACACGTTGAGTATTGATTTCTCTATTAAACTAGATGCCAATACTCAGAAAAAGGGGTATTTTATGTTTAGACGGAGCCTGGTTATCCTAGCGGAACAGAAAGAGGTCTGGCCACTTACTTCTAGTTGGCTCCACACCCTGGAAAACTTTGCTCAACATTTTTCAAGCTCATTTGCAAGTGGAAATGGAATAGGTGACGGCAAGCATTCGTTACGTGACCAAACGACTTTTTGTCCTGGTACGGCGCCGATATCATTTGACGAACCACCTGATTTATCCTTGCACGACCAATCTCGACCAGAACAATACTTGCAGACACATCAGATGCCAACTAATTCCCAGACCCACCAACAGCCGCCATGGGGTATGCCACCAGATCAAACTTTTAACCTGAATCAAGGCGGGCCGCAGCCCTTCAACATGGCCGACTGTAGCGTGGTCTTGGGAGGCTTTAACCCGACTCATGTTGATCATTATCTCCGAACACCGCAAGACAACCGTCTGTTGGTGACCAACATGTCAATGGCCATGGGGATCCCCATGGAGTCAGCTCCGGACGACTTTTCAGGTGACATGACTCATCCCTCGTACGACGCCCAAAGCTGGTCACTACTAGACAATGACTTTGGCGGCCATTAGTAAATCCGCTTGGGGTTGCTTGGGCTACTCTCAGAAAGATATACTCCAGACTAGCTATTGCCTTTCATTATGCCACCACTACAAGCGGCTTGGGAGCGACCTGCCGCGCTATTCACAGCCGTTCGCTAAGACTAGCCCGATTCTTATGTATATTTCTTACTTCAAACCAAAGCACATAGTCCATGAAACTGAGGAACACTGGTCATATATAAACTAAATACTTTCATTAAGACGCGTAACATGGTGATCTAGAAGAACCTGATACATGGTAACATTGAAACCTCTATCTTCAATGTCTCCTCGTCGATGCCTCTTACTATCAAGACTTGGAACGAGAATTACAAGTATAAGGTGGGAATCCCCATGGACACTGAACATATTTAGCGTCGAGGTCTAGATTCCGTTGATGTTGTTTTCTCTCCTGTGTGTAATTTATGCTTGGCTTCTGTCGGTGAAGTTAGGAAAGACCCAAGTTTCCATGTAGTTAGGCTCATAGAAGGTGGCCAGCAGTGCGGTTAAAATGGCGAAGGGTTACTGTAGGGTTAGTTAGATGGTGAACCAGGAGACATGAATAATGTAATACAGGAAGAAGCAATGGCTGTGTGTATCATGCTCACGACTAGAACCGGCGTCATCACATACGTAAAGTTAAGCGGCACCACTACCACACGGATGATATCGTTGGTTATTAATGCCAGTGCCGTTTCGCAAATAAAATGGGAACAGAACTCGCCTTCAATGCCGCCTCACAATGGATGGCCAGAGAATAAGTACCCGTGATCATGATAGGCTGGCCTCTTACGTCCCGATGACAGTCACCACTTTATTGTTCCTCGCCACATAGCCAACTGGTGAACGGACAACCAAGTTGACTGAGGAGTGGCGATCTAAATGGTTATGCACCCTGTACTGGTAGTCAGAAGACGGTGTTCTTCTGAGTACTCTGATGATAATGCACTTTTGTGGGGGAACTTGGAGGTGGGGTCATTAGCTCATCGGAACCCTAGCCATCATTCCGCCTAGACACCATGGGTAAGGAACGAATGCTAAATGACTAGCGATCGCATTGTGCAGCAGTACTCTGTAGCTGTTAAGCTTATTTCGCAGCCAGGGTACTCCACATTCCGGTATTGTCTTTGGGGCGTACACATTCCCTACCTCAGCGATAGACAGCATGCAATAAACCCGCACCACTCACAGTGTTCTTCTCATTGGCCCTTGTGGTTGACACAGCGTCGATCTCAGCTGTTAAAGAGGACATCCCTGTTCAACCAACATCGTATCAGACAATCAGGTCTATTGGTTCCATTCTTTGTCCGATAGTTCCTGCCAATCGCAGTAAGTTGAAGCAAAACAAAGATCAGCCACGTGTCGCGATGTGATCTCTCATGGACAAGCCATGCCAATTGGCCTTGACGCAAAATTTCACCAATTTTCGCGCGCTTTGCCATCGTTCAAGTTCCATGTCACACTTGCAGTCGATCAAGATGAGCTGATTGCAATTGGTGAGAGACGTGATGCCCTACTCACGTCTTTCTACACCGTACTAAGGGCAATTAGTCTTTGAAGCTTTTATAAGACCCTGGCGAGTGATAGGCCATGCATTAATGCTCGAACTCGAGCTGTTGTCGGATATACCATCGTGTTTAAAAAAATCATTGTGTATTAATCTTATGAACTTGATCAGCTTGTATTCTCTCAGCTATCGAAGCTTCCAGTCGCGCGGATGTGACTCACCTCAGCAAAAGTATCGACAATTTAACTTTTCCAACCAGCCCGGATGACTCAGTCAACAGAACCTTCGACAGTTTAACCTTTCCACCACGCACATGATCCTTCTTGGAGTCATTCGACAACTCTAATCATCAGCTTTCCAATCATCGTACGCCGGCCTTCCTCAGTTTGCCGCATCAATCCACAGAGTCACGAGCTCTACCACCCCGTCGACATTGTTCTTCAGCGCCACAATGTGTTCATTTTGCTCGTCCTCCTTCTCCGTCAGCTCTCTCAGCGCCTCGGCCTCATGGCGAGCAAACTTTATGACATGACGAGCGCTTAGGTCATTAACTGCCTTGAACGCTTCGCAACCGAAGAGGGCCAGCTTGGCACAAACCATGCCGTGAACATCTTGAAGCTCAAAGTGAGCTCTTGTAAGAGAGTGAAGCTCGGCTTCCTTAAGGTCTTCAAAGCTAGCCTGCTTTCTGATCTGACGTTTGCTTGCATGCGTGAGAGCAGTGAATAAGATGCGGAATCTGTGGATGTAGTCTTGAGCCTCCTGGCTCGTCGAGTCGCCACCGACAACTGTTCGGATTGCTGGAGTAGCGGACATGTTGTTTGTGGAGTTGTGCTGTGGTTGGGGTGCAGAGATGCAAACCCGAGGTTATATCCCTTTATATACCTCTTGATCTCCTCACCTTGCAATGCCCTAGGGCTTGCAGCAAGATGTAATGGTCATCGTGAAAGCTTCTGGGTAAAAGCTGATATTGAGGCAAAAGATACCGTGTTCTTATTTGTTACCTGTGTTTGCAGCCTAAAGGTTAACCTTATAGGTCGCATTCATCCCCATAGTTGTCGGATATACGCCTGTCATTTTAGTGCACCCGTGTCATGTTGACTGAAGTATTTTAACTCCGTCCCACAAAGCCTGTTGATGTCCATTATCGCTTCCTTTAGAAGTGATGTGCTTAAAAGATAAAAAAATAAAATAAAAACTCCATGGTCAGCAACACATAGTGCGCTCATTCAGTTTGCTTCTCCAGCGCCTCTACGCTTTTATGCTCGAATGTTGTTCTCTGAAGAGCATGCTTTCACCTTCTCATCTCTTTCGATTCCGATAAGTAGAAGGAAACGAATCAATTACACATCAAAGATATATCTAAAACAACACCATATCTGGAGAACCTCGATCGACATTCAAGTGGGCAGCCCGGAAGTACTCCGGACAATAACGTTATCTGACACCTCCTTATGCTCATAGGGACTTTTCGCATTGTGATGCCTAGGTAGAGATTACAAACAGTGGCGCTGCCTGTTAAAAAACGAGTATGGATACGTCAGGTTCAGCCATGGTTGTCATATATTGTTCATTCTAAAGAGATTTAGCCTGCGTGTAGAAAGGAACGACATTCCCACCATCGGCTCTACCTAAGCCGGGAAAAAGCACCACGGAGCCGATACTTTGTGTTCGTAATCCAAGCCCTAAGCGGCACATACCAATGCTCAAAGTCGCTTACGTCTTTGACAGGTATGACCCCTGAACTGGGAGTAAGACCAGCCTTGTAAAGCCTGACATCAGTGATTTCCTCGGCCATCTTTACAGCATCTCCAGAGGAGGGCTCCTTATCGGCCTGCTTCTGAGCCTCTTCCTGTCGCTTATCGACCCCTTCGGCCTTGTCTTGAGCCTTAAGATGAATCGATAACCGAGCCCTCTGCGTGGAAGAAGGGTTGAGATGCTGGTTGAAGAAATCCACAATTTCAGCCTTGGTTAGCTGTCGAATTCGGGCGGCATCGTGTTGGCCTACCAATGATTAGTATATTTACAATATTGAACTGGGTATTTTTTTGACTTACGAATCTCGAAATCATATTTTTCGCTGTTTATCTCAGTCCAATGCAGTTGAGACTCCTGATTCAGTGTGATGAGCTTATCTAGACACGAGGCGACCAGACTTTTCTTGTGACCTTCGAATTCTTTCTGAGTCATCGTCTCCAGAGTGTCTGCATATCTCATGAGGAAGGCCTCGATACGCGAGTCGACAAACTCTGGTGTCATTTCACTCTGGATGCGGAAGGAGAAACCACAAGTCGTGGAGAAGCATTGAGCTCCGCTCCATACGACGTAACCGAGTTGCTCCTTAGTCCGGAGCTGATCAAACGCTGGCTCATGGAGTATCTGGTCCAAAAGGAGGGTCTTGACCCGGATGTCGTGATTTTCTCGGCTACCGACATAAAACCAAGTCTCGACGCAATGGTTAACGTTGGCAGGGTCCTTGAGAGTCTTTCTGAAAACGTAGTTGGAACCTTCTGTCAGAATGAGTGACCGCAGGACAGGCCACTGAGTTTTTGGCAAAACCCGTGGTTTCAGGATGGACTCGACCATATCGGTTGCTTTGAGAGCTTCCTCCTTGTACATGTTGCCATGTACGTACACTTCGATGAAAACCAGGCCAAGCATCTGTTTCTGGAAAAGCCTGACACTTTCCAATGTGACACTTGGAAGCTCTGCTGCGAGCTCCTCCACCATGAAGTCCCGTTCGGGGGCATTGAGCCAATCGGTATATCTGCTAATCTGCTTGTAAGGTGGTTGCAGCTGCCAGTTTCTGCATCCTCGGATCAAGCGCTCCCTGACAATCTCAAATCGATCTTCCTTGATATCCAGGTCTCGCATTGTGGTGACGACCTGTTTCAAGACCACAAGCAGCGTATCATTATAGCTGCTGACGTCCAGGAACACATCACGCGAACCGAGATCGACGTTGTACTGCAAGCCAGCCAGCTCCGCGTCGTACCAGTACTCTCCGAGTGCATCACGGACGAGGTTCGAGAACAGTTCAGCCATGGCGTTGTTTTCTGCTGAAGCATATATAAGTGGTGTCTTCAGGCTGACAACAACATTGGCGCGAGGAACCCAAAAGGTATCGTCTTTCTTCCACCAGGTCCTGGCAATGCCATCATTGCGGATAATCCTGGGGTTCGGGGCCGGCTTACCAACCTTCTTCCTCTCGACCTCGAGATTAGTAGGAATAAACTTGTTCTTGTGAGGCAGGCGAAGGGCAGGTAGTCGATCTTCGGGAGAGATAGCAAACGCTTTCTTGCATTCCTCCATGAGATCTTCGGGGATCTTTTCGTGTCGATATTCAATTCCGTACCACTTTTCCTTCTGGTTCCAATTGCCAGGGTACTCGCGCGATACAATGACCATGCGGAAGTTATCCGGGCGAATCGTGGCAAGGGCTTTTTCGATCTCATCAAGAGCAAATTCTCGGAGACGGCCGTTTTCACTGAGTAACTGTTCCCGAGGAAGAGGCTTTTGCATTACCGAGCTGATTTGGCTGGTGAATTTCACGGCGGGCGTCTTCTGCTTGAGCTTGAATTCGACATCATTCAATTCCTTCAGCTCTTGAAATCTCCACTCCTCGGGTGGGCTCTCACGCAGGAGAGTGATGTACTGGAAAAATATCTTGACGATTTCAGGGTAGTTCTTAAGACCTTCTTTCGTCAAGCGAACCTGTACGCGGAAGATACCAGGAGTGCCAGGGCAAACAGGATAGGCGCCGGCAATAAGACCATCTACCCAACCCTTGGACTTGATACATGACATGATACTTCCAGGGCCTTCATGCCCGATGAGATGACTGATATATCGGCTAGGTTGAGTAGCAAACATAAACTCCTCATCGATGAAGGGAAAATACAGGTTAAGCTCTCTCAAGTCCATGACGGGCTTCGCGAAACACTGCATACCGAGATCGGTTTCCCTGAAAGGAAGTTCGCCTGGCCACCGGTTTGGTGGAAGTTTTTTGTTGACGATAGGAGAGAACAACTCGGCGACCCATTTCTGAAGCACGTCAAGCGGTTCTCTACCCAGAACAACCAGCTTCATGCGGTTTGCTGAATAGTGTGTGGCGTGGAACTCGATAAACTTGTCCCTCACATTAATTCCACGTGCCTCAGGAAGTGTCTTGAGAACCTTAAAATTGCCGGTTGGGAAGTGAGAGAACGGGTGGTTGGGGTTGGAAAGAGACTTCACTAGCTGAATAGTCCTACATATGTCAATCTGACGGTTCTTTTTATTCTCTGAATCAACAGCTTTCAGCTCTCGGTCCAGGGTCTCGGGTAGAAAGAGCGGTTCGATAAAGAACTGAGCGAATCGATCCAGAGCCTCGCGCAGAGGAGAAGGGTTGGTATCTGAAGGATCCTGGTCATTGTCCGGCTTGGCAGAAATCTCGAAAAAATAGTTCGTCGATGTTGGCCCAGTGTAAGCATTTGAGCTTCCTGAATTGGCGGAGAGGTATTCGGCGTATTCGTTCTCAATTGGGAATTTCTTGGTGCCCATGAAAAGAAGCTGTGGACAAGCAGAAATGTTAGTGCACCGTCTGTTTGTGCGACATCACCGATGTCGAGTTAGGGCACTTGCATGTTCAACCGCATGAGCCATCCCGGGGATATCAGACTCGTCGCTGAAACTTCCCACATTGACATCCAAGGCAGCGCTGGCCTTATCGGTCTCGGGGTCATGCACCAGGAGAGCCTCGAGCTCATTGCCAAGACGAATGACTCGATAGTCGCGATCGTCGAGGGAAGGCTTCTCCAGAGAGTCGGTAACAAGCGTCACCGGTATGGGAGCACCGTCCACCGCTGCGGATGCATCTTCTTCATGCTGAGAGTGAGGCATGCTGAAATGAAGGTATCAAACACAAAGCTTCCCAAAATTTGTTGGCGTGATGAAAGACTGCAAGAACCAGGGAAAGTTGAGATCGATTATACGTTCTTGCTCACTCTTGAGGCAAGATGCTGGCAAGGCAAATATATGTCTGCTCACGGTGAGGGCTGGGCTTGGTGACGGGAAACTCAGCGCGAAGGTGGGAATGGACAGCTCTGGTCCGACCTGAGGAATCCAGGCATCAAGTGCAAGAGGGAAGAGGCAATAAGGCTCTGGCATGGAACCAAAGGATCTGCAGCCGCAGCCCGGACTGGCCCATACTTTCCAATGACTAAGATTTAGTGTGAAGGCGACGGGCGTCCATGAGTCCATGCAAGCAAGGTACCCCAGTACCATGAAGAGTACAGGCTTGTGCAGATGGTCCGCGGCCATTCCAGAGGGCCTCTTAGCCAGGTGGGGTGAGCGGCAGAGGCATTTGAGGCTAGCTGATGTCCTTCGCTCGGTTAAGAGGCCTTGGGAGGAGGAAGAAGAAAAGAAAAAACGGAGCAAAGCCTGGCTCTGGGGGCGTAAATCAATTAAAGCGGGCCCTCGGCTATTCCAATCAGCCTCATCCCAATTGCTGTGTGCTTGCATGTCTTGCTCCTCTTTGAGACAAAGTCAGGGGCGGCCGGGAGATTGGCGGGGATCCCCTGTCGAGCGCGGGGTGAACCAATTCTACCGACTTCTGTTAGCGGCGTGTCTGGTCCCTGTCGGAAAGCAAGGATGGCTGGTGCCGCCTGTCAGAGCGGACCATCCGGGAAATGTTCCATCTATGCGAACCTTGTCTCTCTATTGGGGAGGACTCGCACTGTGCCATCCACTGCAACCTATCCTCTGTGACTACAGGTCTAGGGCTGAATTGGTGGTGCCGGGGTGTTGGAGCTGGGTGGGGCACGTTGCTGACGATGCCTTGCTGCGGGCCATGCAGATAACGCATCACGGAAGGGTTGGAGACGAAGTCAAAAGTCTTCCCAACAGCAATGTCGAGGATGTTCCTGGGAGGCAGGCCAGAAAAAAGAATGACACCAACAGAATTAGCACGACGATCATCGCAATGTTTGGGTGGGCCATCCTTACACAGAAATGTTTTTTTCGACTGCTTTGCAAATCGCTCGGTGTCTCGACATCTGGTAGCGATGGTGTCCAATTAATGAGCCTCTGCGGTGTCTTCAGCGGAGCGCCTGCCAGGTCGCCTTGCCGAATTGTAGGCCTCCTGCTGGACACTGGGCCATCTCAAGTTTCTGTTGATTTGTACTTGCCGGTTGGGGGATGTGCGGAGGTCGTACTCGGGAAGCAGAACCACGATGCTGCGCGACAACTGTTGGATGTTCCGATATTGGCTCTCTGTGTTTTCGATGCAATAAGGAATGGAATTACATTCTAAGCTTCTGGACAACGGCCGGCGATTTAAATACTTCTTGACAACGACAGAAGTCTGCCTTGCCCGCTGCGCCTCCTCACAGCCACTTTCAAGTCTGACTGAATCATAAACTTGTGAATGATGACTCGGCGAGGCACATAGGAAGGCTGATTCAACACGTGACTGTAGTGTTCGGGGTAATAATCTCTTCAGGATCTTAGTTCCTAACGAATGGCCGCAGATGAGCGTTTTCTGGTCGTCAAAAGCCTGTTATCCATTATATGATGGTTCGTTCTCCCTTGATTTAATCCTGTGGTTATCATTCTTGGACCACTCTCCGATAGAGGCGGTAGCTCTTACGGGGCCAAACGCCTCATGCACCTCTGGGAGGAATTGCAAGCCGTAAGAATAAACTTGGGGCACCTAACGCAGGAACAAACAACAACGGGATTCCGCACAGTACAAGCTTCTACTAAAAGCCTCCACGATGATCATTAAATCTTATATTACAATGGAGCTTTTAGAAGCTTATTGCAAGAAGAGCCCAAGTACTTCTGATACCTCCAGTCTCGTGGACTAACTAATTCGTTGCAACAATCGAAAAACATTACATACATGGTGGCAGCAGCATACCGAAGGGTCACCGGCAACCACTGCACGTGCTCAGAGTCTTGGCAATGCATCCGCAGCTTCCTCATCGTCACCAATAGTCTGTCTTCGTCAAATATCATGTGATAAATCAAAGGAGCTTGAGTTCCAAACCGATCGGCAAACCCTTTGGGCAGGACGCAAATGATATCGATATCAAGTTCAAAGCTTTCGACGATTTCTTGCTCTAGGTGTGCGATGTATTCCTTGGTACCGGAGACTATCTGGGTGCTGTACTTCTCAGGAATTTCCACCGGTTTGATGCCAAGGGCCCGTTGAAGTTCTCGGAGAGGGTGAATGGCAGTTTCGAGTAGCTGAAGGCAAATCGAGATTGCTTCCAAAAGCTCAACGTTCTGAACCATATCAAGAACTGAAGCTTTCCGGAGGAAGTGTTCAAAACATGACGGCATAGTGACCATGTCATTAGATGACTGTTCGGCTAATTCCTCGTCGACATTGCAGAAAAAGGTAGAAGACGAGCATGGAGATGAAGCTGCCGACGATTGAGGGGTCAATTCATGGCTTGGCATTGTGTGTTGGTGAGGATCCGCCAACGAAGGCAGAGATGGACTGTGCAAGTTTGTGATTCTTTGATGTTGATTGCTCTCTGCGCAACAAGCATCTACACCAAGACAGCGAAGCTCAAGTCTCGGGTTCTTATACTCAACTGACATCCTTGGGACCAGATGTATCCCAACAGTCAGGGACCCCAGCACACAATATGCATCTGCCCCCGTCTTGTCGCTCACTCGGCGCTTAGCCACCGGGATTAGCATGATATATTTGGCCGCCAGATAAGGCTGGCGGACTCTGACACTGGTAGCAGATCGTTGGAAGTGAGATGAGGAGGAAATCTCTACAGTAGCCCCCCGCAATGAGGGTTGTTCATCATATCAACGCATATAAATTGGATGGTAACAAACATGGAGAAGCTCCTCTCCGTTGGTATTGGTTCATACTTGTTCATCATGTTGTAGCGACCAAGTCCTTCTGGTTCTTCAGGCCAACAGTTGTAGCTTACATGACATGGCTCAAACTCTGAGCATGTTGACCATATTGCGGCTGAAGAACATGGCTGCCGGCTCCGAGACCCTGAATATACGTCCCCTAAGTGTTACAGTAGATGTTGGCCAATAGCAACATACGTAGCCACGTGAAATATGGCGGTGAGGTTCTACATCCCTGTCGAAACAATTGCTTGTTGTTGATACAAGCAATAGCGTAGCATGTGATAATGCAAGCCACACTCGGCCGAGACTGCTCACAACGAACCAGACCAAACAAGAGGGTTGAAGATATCTTTCCCCTGGCAGTTTGGGAATGTTACCTGCAGAACAAGTTGAAGCGGCAAGAAAGGCCATAAATCATGGGCAGTGCTCGTTCTTGACCGCCTCAAGTTTCCTTCTGATGGAGGCAATGATTTGATATGTCACTTAGCTATAAATCTGTCGCTTGTTCTGTTTACAGTGATACTATTTTTTCTCTGTAAACAACTTAAGAAATAGAATGCTGGACTTTCAGTGGAGAGTAATAAGGCAACAGGTCGAATGGCGCTTAATCTGCACCCTCGTCCCAGCCTCTAGGATGCCGCGTTAGATTTGTCCTGCTACGGGTCTCGTTCATGAAGCCGTATCCACAGTACCCCGACTTCTTTTGAGGCTCTAATTTTCGGGGTTTTATGGTCATCGGGTAGGGCTTTTGGCCCCAGTCTTACACACTTTCCGGGGTGTCTCGCCTGAGTCAATGAAACAAATGTGGAGTACCTACTTCTACTATAGCGAGAGTCTAAAACTCAGGTACCTCTGGTGAGGTATGTTACGCACCGTAAGCTTGGTTCTCGCATTGACATTATCTCGAATGCAACAAGGTCAAGGCCGAAGGTAATGAGATCGATGAGTTGAATATGGTTGACGTCGATCAAAGTTCAATAAAATTTAATGAATACTTATGAATCTATGAAATTCATGTGCTGAACTGAGCTCAGTTGAAGTTGAGTAAAAGTTTCACCAATGATGCTGTTCAAGTGGATTGTGGGTTTGAGGCTGTTGAGAGCGATTGTGGCTGACAAAAAGAGAGCTCTGAGGTACGCGTCGGCCTGAGTCATCAAAGATAACGTCTGGCAACCCACTTCCCGACGTGCCGCGCCTCATCATTCAATCCAAACACTATCACCATTATCACACCGCAGCGCATTGCTGCTCCACGCGTGCGCACTCCTTATATTCACTCAAATCAGAATCTTAGGTGCCTCTTTCGCATCCTGTCGAGTCCAAACCAAGGTCACTCCGCCTGGACAACAATAGGTTCTACCTTCGAATCCAGCCACTGACGAAAGCAGACGGATTTCGACCGTAATCGCTATAGACTACGATACTACGCCAAGACTTTGTCGAGTTCAAATGCAAGTGCGGGATTGGCGATTACTCGCCGCTAACGACTGTCCCTCTCAACAAGGCTGATGATATCCGCCTCTGCGACAAGATCCGGGCTGCCTTCGGACGCTTTGACTACAACCCTCGACGCGGAGTTATCGGCTTCTGCATGCCTTCCGCGCTCCACGGCTTGTTCATTCGGTTCTTTGGGAGCATCTCCTTCAGTAAAACCGGCGAAATCGGACTCCCAAACCGATAACATCGTTCCACCACCGATAGTATGGCAATGCTTTGTCTTCCCTTATCGTTCAGATTGATGATGGTGAGGATAAATGGGAACAACAACCGGATACGCAGCTCGAGCATGAAAAAGTCAGGCACCTGGGCGTAGCTCTCGAGGCTGGATAAGCTCAAGACCCGAATGAGTTGCGACGGATTGCCAAACTGTACAGCCGCTATAGCGATGGGCGAAGCTAAGGTCGAGACATCCGGTATTTGTTCGAATGATGGGAACCACCTCTTCTGGGGTTTATAGTCCCATGCCAAACTCGGTGGTAGTTATAGATAGGGTCTCCATTGCCTCAATATCCAAACTCGCAAGTGAGCAGACGCGCCGCTGGTTTCATGGGACTATGCCGAGGAACATGTCGGTTCTGGCATCTGCTTCCAAACAATCGATGGCCAGCCTCACTGTGTTTTCAACACGCTTGCAACAGGAGCTGGCGATGGGACTTGGAACAACGTTGACCAAGTCAGTCGATTCCCCGCGGCCAAAGCTTCCCGTAATAATTGTGAGAAGCCTTCGTTGCGCAGCCTCTGGGGTCATCATGGTAAGGCATGCTACCACCATAATGCTTTAACTTAGCTGCAAGGTGTTGCCGGCCCGATCCAGCCAGTTGAAAGAATCGAGTGGTTCATGGACAAGCGAATCGTAGTATAATCACCAACTAATATAGTATCCGAGGCCGTCGTTCTCGTCTCGTTCAATCTTTAACTTGACCTTCCAAGCTCTGAGGATTGTCGAGCATATGCGTGAGATGAAAATGGTAATTCTCATGCACCTTGCGTTTAGATACAAGTGGCGGACCGAAAGGAATACTGCGGTCATCGAATAAACTATGACCATTTGGCTGGGGCTACCTCGTCGACGGAAGATGTCCCAGGGTAAGTGGCAACTTTCTCAGGTCGTGCTCCTCGCTGTGTCGGCGATGAGTACGGGTAATGACAACCCACATACTTTTATTCTTCATACACATACCCTCGATGATGAATTCGTAGGTGTTGCTGCGGCTTCAAGCCTTTTAGAAGGTCTCAAGGCGTACAAATGACCATTGAGGCTTTCTATTTATCATCACAGTCCATTACCAATCATTAGACATAAGATGGGCATAAATGACACAAGGATTGTGGCCAAGTGATGTATTACTCTACTTTGGCAATCGCACCAGGCCGGTGCGGTTGAGAAAAACTTGAAGGTTTGAATGTTATTTGCTCAAGGCGGCGCGCTGTCGATTGTCGAACCTGGTGACAAAACTCCCCACCATCAACGCGCGGCATGCGATACTGGTGCTTGGACCATACCCTCAGCTCCTCATCCCTATATCGACAGCCGACAATCGGACTTACTTGCTATCTTGTCTAGAGCTGCAATTATGACATGTACTCTTTTATAAAAATTCCACGCTGTAAAGCAAGGGGCAACATGTTTTTGGGCCTGGCATGCTTGGTGTTACGTGTCACATGCGCTATTGTCTTCACTCCTGATACGCAACCCACAACTCTTCCAAGTAAGACAAGAAACGTAGACTGAGACACAGCCGTCTCTTCATTCATAGCCAAGTAGTGGCCAAGATCGCTTGAGGGCTTGAACATACCAAACTACATACCACTGTATCAGTCTTTGCAAACGACAAAGTGGCTGCGATGCATGGTTATAGTTAGCAGCAGTTTTTGAATCGAAATAGCTACAGATCTGCGTATCCGGCGCGGAACGAACCATGGCTGAGGTAGGCTGCTAAGGCGAGTGTACCATGTCTAATGCCCACGTGATGCAGCTGACTTAGAGTTTGATCTCCAAGCTTAGGTAGATTCTGTCATCCAACGCAGTGTCGCCGTGAAATCAGTTGAGTTCCGTGATCTAGCCGAAAGCATCAGACTATTGACTGCATCATCTTAGTAGCAGAGAGTTGGTTGGTCCACTTGAGCTACGCGGTGCGCTTGAAGCTACGCGGTGGGGCATTAGAGTACCTCGACCAGCTGAATGAAGATCAGTGGCCTGCATGAGGCCCCTTGCAGAAAGCCTGACACTACTGCATTGTGCGACATCATGTGCTGCGGCATCGTCTAGCTTTTCGGCCGGACCACCTGCTGCATCTCTACTATTGATCGTGTATACGAAGCCTTAATATTCTTTTGAAGTAGGATAATAATTATTATTCACCTTGATGTTGGAATCGAAAGCATCTGTGACGCTTTGCCTTCGGTAATCTATGGCTACTGCAATGTTCATTTGGGTGTATAACCAGTCGTGGGAGCCCCAGTGCAGAAATCAGGTGCTGTCATTTCAATCAATCCTATTGAACTCGTTCCTATATCTCAACCAACAAGCGTCTTGCAGTAAGAGTATGGTGGTAACTGTATTTGCAACATAGAGTAGGTGGATTCATGCAGGCTCGAAATGCAATGACCTATGCAATAGATAGATTATCTGTATGTGTAATATCTATATGGACAAACTTGGCCTCTGATATAAAGCCATTTTAGGCCTTTCAGATATCCCAGTGCTGCTCGGTCCTCTGCAGTATGCAGCATCGGACGGACATCCAGGAACTATCTGTGAGACTTACAGCGTCGATGTCTAAGACTTGCAGACTCGCCAACTCGGTCCATCCAGCATGATTCAGTCCTCAGGTGGCGAGGGATCTTGGTGGTCTAGTCACCGTATAACTGAGGCCTTATGTCCTTCAACAAAACAAGCCATCTTCAGATATCTTCGTTCTGCTTACTATTATCCCAGAAACATTGACTTTTCATCTTTTCCAAACTCCTCTTCTTTATTATTATACTAAAATGCAGTTCGAGTCAGATTACTGGTTCAACATGGACGACTCCTTCAGCCTTTGCAGTCAGCCCATGTCCTGCCCATCCACCACCACAAGCTTCTCTTCCGCTTCATCAACCTACGACCCATTCACTCCTACATCTCCACGATCAACACCACATGAATTCGGCAACATGGACTTTGATGGCCCTTACAACTCCGCCTCCCACCAGGGGGCAGAGATGACCCCTCCCTCCTCAGCCATAGGCAAGTTCATGTTTGAACCCCTCAAGCCAGATCCTGAGTGCATCTCATTCTCCGACTTTCTCCCTAATACTCCCATGAGTCAAGAACAACTTGACTTCAAGTCCGAGCCCATTATGGACATGAACATGGCACACCACGGATCAATGGGCTCATTAACACCATCCAACTCCTTTGGCGTGTATTCATACTCTCCTGATGCCTCAATGGGTCCCGCCTCTTACATGATGACACCAACCCAAAGCATCTCTGGCTCTGAGGCTACCAAGACCGGCTCGTCATGGTCTTGTTCCAACGATAGCCCCATCTCTTTCTTCCCCAACAGACAGTTCTCAAGTGACTTTGACACTTTTGATATGGACCGCCACTCTCAGTCACCTCTTGGTTACCACCTCAAAGACCCCAACTCTCCCAACCGCGTGCGTGCTCAAGGGAAGTTGATTTTGCATGAGATCCGAAAGAAGAGTCCTAAACCTCAGCCAGCTCAGATTCGACCATCGAAGAAGCGATCGATCAAGCCTGATTCTGCTCAAGTTGATGTTGTCCAAAGAGCCATGTGCAAGTGTGATTACCCTGGCTGCCACAAGGCCTTCCGACGAAACGAACATCTCAAACGTCACAAGCAAACGTGAGTAGTTACTCAACTGGCCAAAGATGAACATTAACAGAATACAGTTTCCACGGCGAAGGACCTAACCGTTTCTCATGCGAGTTCTGCGGAAAGGATCAATTTAACCGCCAAGATAACCTCAACAATCACCGCAAGTTACACGCACGACGCAATAGCCGTAGCCACGGAGTTGAATTTATCCCTGCTGCAGTCCCTGTTATTGAGCAAGAGGAGCGAAGTAGGAAGCGAAGAGCGCCCTCAAAGTCCAAGATTGCTGAGAAGAATGGCTCTGAATGCTAGGCTGCCTGTGCCTACTTTCCTTGCCAGGGAGCTAGAGCCACTGAGGGAACGGTGTTGAAGACCTTTCACTTGACTATATAGCCGCCTCTCAACCATTGGACCTGTCTCGGCGTTTTTAGAGAAACCTCTTTGGGGCTGGGAATGTCAGGGTTGCCACCCTGAAATCATCACAGACACCAGATTACCTGGGTTTCACTACAGTATCATGGATTTCGAAGATCGATGATTTTCACGAACCTTTGGAGGAATATCGGCCCTCGCATGCCGAGCATCCTGTATCTTTGAGCATATCCCACCAAACCCGAGAATCTTGATGAGCGAACTGCAATTGACGTCTCAGCTTACAGTACCTGCCTCATCCTAAACAAGCCCTTGCAAAAACATGCAATAAACATTACTATATATGCCACTAGCCGGCGTGTAGCTTTTTAATAATTTTTAGAAGCTTTCCTCCATAATTTAGTCATCGTTTCGCTTAGCCATTCGTTAAGAGTAACGCAATGATCACCAAAAGTTTGGCAAGTTCAGGGTAGTCTGATATCATCCTTTCGGCAGTGGGGTCGTACAAAAGCGGCTCGGTCCGTACCTCGTCCGCAAGATTCCTCTGGACCCTTTAAAAAAGATAAATGAATTTGGTGAACTGGACTCAAGCACATTTTAGGCAATGTAGATAACAGCCTTGTACGCAGCAGGGCTTGACTGACTATCTCTCCTTTCCGTTTGGGAAAGTGGCGGGCGTTTCTTGCAAAGAGACCTTCGATGTCTCCCAAGCACTAGAAAAGTTGCTGACTGGCGTCTTGGCTACATCCCCATGCTTGCTAGTAATCGATTTGATAGCGATGGATAAGGAATACCGCGGGGACTGAAGCAGAGGCTCGAAGAGGAGGGGTTTGACGGGGCAGGAAAGCTTAAATGCTGCGATGTTGAAGGCTTGTTGATCAAAGTCTAAAGTGGTTGAATTGCGGTAGATGCGGCCTGTCACAGAATATTCAATTTGGGCTCGAGTCTATTCCTGCCTGGCAACGGCCCTCGAACGTTATTCAATTTGTCTCGTGGCGTTTTAGACTCTTCTCAAGAAAAGTCGTGGTTACCCGTCATCAGATCTATCCAGGGTATAGTGGACGTAGCAGGGGACCATGCGATTGCTTCTACCTGAGAGGATGGAGCGAAGTATGCTTTGTATTCAACTAAGCTAAAGCGTAGCAGCAGGATAGTTTCACTCTGAAGACAAAGCGCTGACTCTCATTGACGGCAAACTGGCCGACGAGCATGAGGTTGAGATTCTCTCCTATTTATTAGAGATCTTCAGCTGACAGGACTTTGTGCCCACAAACGCTCTCCTACAGATCCAGACTACTTCTGCCTTCCCAGCTCATATTCGTCAGGACAAACCTAGAGCGAGGGTGGTAGAAGGCCTATGCAGCCGTTATCTATGGGTTGGCCGTGTGCTTAAGAGAATGCGCCTACCTCAAACAGGCTGCTCACGTATTCACGCACTCGACGGCGCACTTGTCGTCGAGAGTTTGTAGGCGATGGTAGATGCCTCAGATGATAGCCAAGTGGATGATTCCTGCTAGTTTGCGGTGAGGTCGGTGATCAGTGACAACCTTACGTGCGCTCCCAACAAGAGTGAACTACCCTAGTGCTGCCCAACATGGGGGCGCAGCTGGATCATAATGAGTATTCAGCACAAGTAGACTATGATGACGACTGGCAAAAGCCATCCTACAGCTGCGAGATCAACCTGCACAATGTCACGCCAGCAGTGGAACGAGGCCGCTGCCGAGAACATAGATTGAAGTATGCATCAATCGCCATCCAGCTCAATCGGTGCTTTGTAGCCAGAGTATTGATCTTCCATCTTTGCCGTCATTACTCTGCGATAAGGTTGAGGGGTCAAAAGAGGCTTCTGCCTCCAAGTCACAAAGGTAAAGGCACCAAAAAAAGCCACATACGGGCAAAATACTCGCTGCCTTCACTGTTGCCTAGGATGCCGTCATTGCTCAAATTAGCTGCAATGACGTGAGAGCTTTGCTTCGCTGAGGAATGGGCAACGTATGAGGACCTTGCTAAGTGGGTGACGAGGCATATGTAGCGAGACACGGTCCAAGGTGGTCTTGTTTAAGGAGTCTCGGCTGCGAAAGGACATCGACCGTAGCGCTGAGAATGACGCGGCAAAGGGTGTTGGAGCATCGACGGCTGCATTCTGCGTGATTGAGGTGGCTCCTATACGACCTTAGATGATGCTCAAGACTGCAGGGAGATTGTAAACAGCCAGGAACAGACGCATAGTGCAAGCTTTCGGTCAAGAAACGTGCTGGTTGGCTAGGCCGGTGGGTTTGGCAAGCAAAATATCTTGCGCAAAGGGGGCATCGGCCTTAACGCTGGGTAGATGATCAGACCCTACGACGCCAAGGTTAATCGCAATGGAATATAGCTATGCAGAGGCATCCAACTAAATGTCGTCACTCCTAGTTGGCGCGGAAGCACATATCTTTCTTCTGAGAATCGCCAATGGTGCCGCTTTTCGTCTCGAGGTGGATAGTGCAACGGGTAATTGAGGAAGCGCGAAAGATCGTGAGAAAATGATACGTGGGTTAGGGCAAGACGTCTGTCGCATAAGATGCTGGACTTGGCATAGGAAATGTGTGATAGCTATGCAAGCTCGTGGAACATTGCGTGTTTTTCTCGCAAAGTGGTCGAAACTTGTTCGCCTTGGGACAATTCGAACAAGGGAAGGTGCTGAAAAAGGCAAGCACGTTCGTGGAACGGACCTCGGTCGCGTAGGAGCTTGGGCTTCGCGGGGTCCCTCGTCGTTGCCGGTGCAAGGGCTTGCTTTTGTCACCTTCTTCTTATCCATCCGCTAGGAAGATCCAACATAAAGTCGGCTTGGTTGGCTCCGTCGAGCATCAGGAAAAGGTCGTCCCCTCTTCCAAAGTCGATGGTCAGTATTCGTGAGGTGTCGTCGGCTTGCGGCAGAGAACAGTGGTGACCATCGTGACCTGTATGACCGGTTATCTCACACCTACAAAGCGTCTTGGCAGTGTCGTGGCGCCAATGGAAGCAATGCTGTGTCGTTGTTGCGGATGGCGTTTATATGAGGCGTTTGGAGTGAAGATGAAATCTAAGAGGTTCTTGTTTGGGTAGGGCTCCATTCTTAGGTTGAGTGAAATAGTTTTTAACTATTGGCTAGATTGTGCACGACCCTTACGGGCGGTCGCAAAAAAAAAGAGAGACGGCTCCTGGGCTAAACATGGTTTTGTCAACTTTTGTCACATAACAACACATCGCATCAGCTAGCAATGAACGGCTGTAGCGGACCAGATTATAAAGCGCGTGATACGCGACGGGCGAAAATCCCTTCTTTTATTGTTTACCGAATCGTTGAAGTCTCTCAATCGAGCGCGCGCCGACGACGTTATCCAACGCGTCTACCTCAGCCCTGAGTTCGACAGCACGAGTCCCTCCAATACAAAAAAACGAAAAACACGTCGTCGAAGAAGATTCTGAACAGACGACAGCAATATTATCCTAGGCGCACGCCATTCTTCCCCTGCGGAATATGGTATCTCCAGTACCGCCAAAGAACCCTATCATTTCTTGTCAACCTTCATCATCCAGGGCGTCTTGATCCTGCCAAAGGCAAATTCACTGGATGAAGTTACCATCTATAATCTCCCTTAAATTCTGGAAACCACCTATCACTTTCCGAGGCTGGTGACTGCGTCCTAATGCCTGCCAAGCCATGTTTTACAGAGAACGAGCATAAGTGTGTCTGGAACGTGGAAGTGCGACAGCACGATCAATTCAGGAGACCCGAGTTCAATCGCTTCTTTGACTTAGCATATGGTAAACACAGATCGCCTGTCCTGTGTCTTCTACGCCCACTGACCGTTCCTTGTGTAGCACTACCGCCCTCTACTACACGAGACCGCAAAACCGACTTTTGCTTTTAAACCGATACTACATGGGTCGCGTACTTGTCAAAAAGTGTCGCCTCGCGCCAGTCATCTCTTCTGTGTAGCCTCAGCAACTCCAACAAGTTTGCCAGTTCCGCTTTCTTCCCATCATCATTGAGACCAAAGGAGACTCAAACGGTTCTGACGGCGCCATCCTTGGGATTCCGGTATCCCGAGCTGCACACTAAAAGATGCTGCTGTGACTGCCTCAGTAAGATGATCAACACCACATGATGGATGAGGAGGGACAGAAATGCGCACTGGCCACTCCCGTGATAGGCGTCCTAAATCATCTCTTCTCGGTTCAAGCCAGTCGACAAGTGCTTGCTTTGAGAATCAATGGGTGATCGCAAAACATCGGGGTTGAATGACACCGGTGGGGGAGACGTCATCTGTCGAGGCATGGGAATGCTCTCGTATGGAGCCTCAAAAGGAGGAGACCGCACGTACTCCTTTCGACTGTGGCTGACAGAAAGGAGTGGCTCAGTGGCCTTGCGAATGCGGCCTGAGATGCTGCTGCTATTTCCGATGCTTCTGCCTCGGTTGTGGCTCCTGTGGAAAGCTGGAACCGGAAGGCTGGCCTCTGAAGCTTGATCATTGCCAGATGATAAATCGCCTTCCATGATAATCTCAATCATGCATGATGCAACAGCGCCAGCCTGTTGATGTCGCTGGGCGTGTTGCAGAGGGGCAGGAGGTGGTGGAGGTGGTGAAGCCAAATGCCTGAGTTGCTGAAGAACAGGGGGTGCTGGAGGAGGAGGTGGTGGTATAGGGTCTTCGTGAGAACGTCATCGCTCACCAGGGACGACCTCTTCGATGCGCCTATCAATGTTCTTGCGTGCAAAGCGAGCAGGGCGCTGGCCAGGCTCATCGGGAATGGTGGCTGACATGCTACGAGGAATAGGGGGTCGCGCGGGTGGCTGGTAGACAGTAGATGGCAACAGAGTGAGACTGGGCTCAGCAACTGGCTCTTCTCTCTCGGGAGGCTGTTGAGGTGAGGTTTCTGACGAGTATCGTTGAGAAAAGCCGGCTGGAATACTGGGCACATCGGGCCTGGGCGTGCTTCCTGATAGATCATGGTTGCCCTCAATGATAAGTCGCATGGCTTTCGGAGTCACTGGGAGTCCGATAACAGGTCCGTTACGGGGATACATGCTCCTTTGTGGTGGCTCTGTAGCACTGGGAGAGGGGATATCGTCGGGCAGCGGCCTTGGCTCAGCTGTCTCAACCGTAATCGCAAGAGCAGGAGAGAACTCGCTAGGGTGAGGGATTGAAGGTGTTTGGGCACGCTTAGCCAGAGACTTGCGGCGCTCCTCGAGTTCCCGTGTAGCCTGCTCCTTCTTTCGCGGACGCTCGTCCTTCATTTTCTTCAGATCACCGGCATGCTCAGTTGAGGCAGCTCTGCCGTGAATAGAGATAGAAACATCGAAGTCGGCGACCTCAGAGTTGGCCCTGCGTCGATATTCCGAAGCATCTTGCTTACTCAAGGCTGGTGAGCCAAGACCTCGGCTGCCACTGCGGCTGTGCTTGTTCCTGAATTCCTCTTCATCCTCAGAGCCGTGGTGATGGTGAATGGCGGCAGTCAGAGGCAAGGGTGAAGAAGGAGAGCGTTGTGCAGAACTCTCCCGGCCTTGACTTCGGTCAAGGAGTGTAAGAGCTGGTGGGCGAGAGCGGCCTTCTGGGCTCCTGCGGCGGCTTCCACGGCTTGAATTGCGGCTCTTTGGCTTGCCAGTTGACCCGCTAAGCTTACGTACCGTATTTAGCTCGACGGCCTGGCCATGTCGTGGAGTGCTCAGGTCCAGCGAGTCCTCCGGGGACACAGGGATGAGAGAAGTAGGCGATCGTTTCGCCTTGGGCCAATTGCGAGCACTGACACGTCCACGTTCCTCAGAAGGTTCTCGGGAGTGTGCAGTCCGCTCTCGGCTTCCAGGACGACTGCGTGAAGTATCTCGAGTCCTTGAAATGCTACCCTGGGGACTGCGCTGTCTCTTGGAGTAGTAATTGGCAATATCCGAGCTATGGATGTAGTCTTCTCGGTTTCGCGCAGCTTGATGGCAAAGACTTCTTCCAGCACTTGATGCAGAAGTGACAGAACTTGTCACCGAGGCAGGACCTCTGCGGCGAGTTGGCCAGTGGTAGCGAGTAGAAGAAGTAACCGACTGCTCTGGAGATGTGGTGTCATCGTGAGCCGGCCCAGGATGCAGCTGTAGATTCACGCCCACATGAATGCGGTCATGGGAGCCATTACAATGATTTCGCGATGCTTGTTGTATCTTCAACATAGTGGCCTGGTCGGGTGGTGGAAAGTCGCCCTCATTTGGCTGGACAACGCGTGGAGCGTGCTCTCGTATCATCATCGGGCTCGCAGTAGCAGCGCGCTGTAATGCGGTACCCATCATCATATTGTCATTATCAGATAGCGTTCGAGCATGACCAGATCGAGGCTCATCGTCATATGGCATAACAGACAGCTCGGCAGATCGAAGTGCCCCACGGTTGGGGTCTGAGGGGATCTCACCAATAGACGGCAAACGCCCACGTCCTCGGGCAGAGACTGGGGTATTGAACCTGCTATTGTTTGAAGGACGAAGGAAGGCCGTCGTAGCTTCACTCTTCGAGGCATGAGAAAAAGCGGGAGAACCGGCAGAGTCAGCGATAGGGGTAACACCGGCGGCAATCGGGGTTTGACGGCCGTCACCAGCAAAGAACTTTGACTTTTGCGTTTGATCACCAAATGAGGTGATGAGCTTGAGAGCAGACGTCTTTATAATGCTACGTTGGGGGCCGCGCTGAACACCGGGAGGTGAGAGAGGCGGGCTTAAGATCTCAGGAATACTGGGAGTCATGGTCTGGAAGTTCAGCTGCGCGGCGGATGGAGAAGTCCAAGGCTCAGTGGACTCCTGGTCGGTACAAACAAAGCATCGGATTGCTAGCTGCTGTTGGCCATGTTGAACTGCCCACTCTTCCCACTTCCTGATAATAGCAGCTTGTCGTTCCCAAACACTAGGGGCTGAGAGGCATGTGAGGATCAGCGCCTCCATATAGCGCTTGTGAGAGATATAAACCTCGATGGCGTCGTTGTGATCACCCATACCAAGCATAATCGTAACTGCTGCATGCACGTCTCCAGCCTCAAGTAGGCGCTGGACGTATGTATGGCCAAGATTCTGTTGTGAAGTATGGCCCCCAATGCCGCTCAGAGCCAACAACATCCAGTCAGAAGAAGTCATGTTCTCGAAGTTTGCATTCATGATATTGGGATCGATATCACCAAGCCATTTTGCCAAGAGAATGCGGCTGGGGGATCCTTGGGGATGTCTACTCATCTCATCCCTAATCAGGTCTTCAACCTCTTTGTTCCATCCGAAGATGGTGTTGAGCATTTGACGACGCAGATCATCATTGGTGAGGCGAGCACTGTTGGCACCCATAGCATGCTTGTAAGGAATATCACTGAGACGCGCTCGAGTAAACTTGAATAGGTCGTGCACCTTGTTGTCGTCAGGGCTACGGGGAACTTCATTGCGCAGGCGAGAAGGTCTTCTTCTTGATCGGCTTGAGAGCATGGAAGAAACACTTGTAGTGCCAAGAGAGTATCCCATGGAGTAAGTGTCCAAATCTCTTGTGTTGCCATGAGCACTGTTGCCAATAGTTGATGACCTGATTGAGGTTCCAGCCGAGATATATGTGTTTTCTGACAGTCCTCTTGACCTCATGGATCCAGGATAGCGGCCAGGAGTTTGAGATGGCCCAGCTGAGGACTTAGATAAGGATGAGAGCCCACTTCGGCTGGAGACAGGACTGGCGGATTCGTAGGGCGCATTGCCAGAGTCGTAAGGTTGGCGTCGAGTTAGGCGAGCGAATGGTGATAAGTGATCCTCGTCACTCTCGGAAATGTTCATGTCCAGGGGGATAGAGCTCGTCTCAGATTCGGAGGCGATAGTAGTAGCCGAGGTCGCTGATCGATCACCAGTTTCTTCTGAGACTGGGGGCGAGGGTGGCAATAGGTTTGCTGGGTGTTGGACATTGGCGACCATGATGGCCGGTGAGTTCAGGTCGAATTGCTGCACGGTGTTATTGGGGCCAAGGGTGAACAACGTGGCACCCGGGCCATAGACGGCAAGGCCGCGAACAAGGTCAAGAGTCGGGATGGGATCGTGAGTGACGTGCTTTGTCCTAACATCCCATGACTGTGTTTGCCTGTGCAGATGTTAGTTGATGATAGGGTCATGCAGCTAAGTGCGCGCGTAGCCTAGGGCGTTTTATGGGGAGGCAAGCTGCAAACTTACGAGTCGGAGTACTGGATTATGCGACCGTTCTTGGACCATCCCATCCAGTTGGGTCTGTCCATGGAGATCTCAGCCTTCTTGAGGTTTCGAACCACCTTTGCAGGGCCATCAACGCTATATTTCTTTGCCACACTCCAGACTTGCAAGTCCCCATCACGCATCTGGACAGCAAGCATGCCCGACTCTTGCTGAGACGAGGAAGCATGCCATTCGAGATTCACGATAGGTGACGGTCCTCTGGAGGTGGTAAGATTGTGTAAGATAGTGAAGCGTGGTTGCAAGGTTGCAACAAACAGAGAGCCATTCTGATAGCTGAGACTGTGTTAGTGAGATTTGAGTAAGAGGAGGACAGTAACTCACCCGATGGCAAATGTTCGACAATCAGCTGATGGTGCCAATGCAGTCACTGCAATTTGGTCAATAGTCCTTGAGGAAACATGTTCAGATGTTGATGGCTCAAACATGATAATGTTTCCCTTTGCGTTGCCTTCAAGTCGTTAGTCATGACCATGATAAACTTATCCCAATAACTGACCGAAAGCCACATTGCCATTTTTCATCCATGCTGCGACAGTTAGATGATCATAAAAGGCCAATCGAGAGATCTCATCGCCTGTCATCAGATCCCACATAATTGCTGTTTTGCCAGCATCATAACTAACAACGAAACGGCCACCACCAGCCTCACTCTGGTTATCGACCGCTAACAATTGAACCTCATCAGCGTGTTGAGAAAACTTTCGTTCAATCGTAAGAGTATCATGGTGACAGCAAACAATGGATGAATCCTGGGCGTACAAAAACATAGACGCAGTGGCAGCACAGGGGTCAAAGGACTTTAAATCGGTAACATGAGGCATCATGGTGTCTAGGATCTGTGAAATCTCACCGCTTGCTGCAGACATTCTGATACCAGAACCCTATGGTTTAGTTCGGTCTGGAGTAAGGCGCGCAAGAAAGTGAGCCAGGAGGCCAATATTGGCTCAAGTAGCGATGCGAACGGCTGATAGCGGATGTCCAAGCTGAAGCATGGGTACAGCCTTCAGTCATCACGTTTGACAATCTTGAGGCTTCCTATGGGCAGTAGAAGGTGCGGTGGCATCACTTCTGACTACGTGGACATGGCAGTCGGCCGCTATAAATTCCAGGTTGTCGCATCGTGGGATCCTCTTGGCAGAGTATATCGGCTAACAGCAGGCGGGGCTAGCACTCTCCACTAAACCAAGATCACTTCCGTAAAGGCGACGGGGCACTTGTTCGACACCCGCTAGCTCTGGAATAGTCCAAATCTCGGTACGAATAGGTTATCGTCGTTAGCTTCCGTGGGCTCCGTCGCACAGCCAAGGACAAAAGAATTGGGAGACAAGAATTCCTCCAAATTGTATTGACTTCTATGAAGCATGGGAAAAATGACAAACCTTCTGTGAAACCGATGAACAACCTTTCATTCTGCTGCGTAGAAACATCCGAACGGAAATGCACCGCCGGTCTTCCACGGTGCTGGTGATTCTGTCTTTCAAATCAGAGGTTATGATCCGAACAGGAAACTCAGCGCTTATCAGCGATTATAATTGGCCAATTTCTCACCTGCCTTCAATACGCTTTGAACATCGACTATTTCTCGAACAGTGTGTACAATGTATACATAGTCAGGCTTGACGGCGTCTGGGCCGAGTGGCCAGTTGATCATCATTGCCATTCATCCGCCTCTCCTCGCCAGCCTGAGTGTACTGTGGCAACGTGAGCAATTGAAAGTGGGTGTCACGAGCTCGGTGTCGGTCAAGACGAGCTACGGGCACGTACCGTGCTTGCCGGCCATTTCAGCACTCAGTCAAGGCAAAGATTGGCGCTAAAGGAAAAAGCAATGGACACTCTGATCCCGGAATGTTTAATGATGAGAATTCTTGCTATGGAATACACGACCCTTGTCGAGTTTGACTTGCACCAAAATTCGCCGGTGATCCACCGATTTGGGGGTCGTTTTTTATTTTCCCCATGGCCCGCCAAGTTTAGTAGTTCGGCTTTAGCGCCAACAGCATCACCTCATTCTGGTTGGCGATCGTCACCTCTCATCAGAATACGGATAAATCCCCTTCCTCTATCAACTGCCAACCGCTATACTCCTGGTCCTTTTCATCACAAACTCTACCATTAGCAAGATCAGTGCTCTTAATTATTACTTTGAATCCCGTACGGAGCTTGCCGTCAAGCTTGGCGCCTGATGACGACGAATTTGACGACATTAGCAGACAGTCAACTCGTTGGATGACTGCAAATTTGTGCCTGTCACCTGTGAGTGATTTTGGCAGAACAAGTTCTATTTAGCATGATTTCCCACGACGAATAGGAAGATGCCGGTATTTTTGCTGTACATATCACCAGTCACGCGGCACGTTGGTGCATTGTCACCCTCGTCATCCTTATCGCAACTCTTCTCGTCTGCAGCATGTAAGCGAGACAATTACCCGGAAGGAATCCCGGTGAACACGCCAAAAAGGGCACCCCGCATGCTGACAGGGACAAGCCTTGTGCAGCCCCGTCATTTGCACTAAACAAGGAGGGGTCGCCCCTGTTCTGAGTCCACTGGCGCAAGCCCTATCTCTGGCACTGTGCCATGCCCAATTGTCTACGGCGCCGGGAATAATCGTACACTAAATGAGACCAGAGATGAAACAATTACACTAGCAGAGCTGGCGCTTCTGATTCATTTGTCAAGTCTGCTCTCCTCCTCTACTTTAGGTGGCGATCCCGAGCCACGACAGAGCCTTTGAATCGTTGCACGCTCCAAACCATTGAATAGTGGTAAAAGATAGAGGCATAATAGTATTGCTGTGGCTCAATCGCTCTAGTTTCAGGTACCGGTTTAACATTATGTCCATGTAAAGGAAACGATTGCTGGGATACGTGTATGCACGGTCAATGCGACACTACTTTCAGGTCGTTTGATGTACCGTGCCCCGAATAGCAGGAAGAGCTCGGCAAGCCAAGATTCAAAATCCTGTGATTGGTAATTCCTTTTTAGAAAGCCCCGCGACTCGAAAGGCCCAAGTTATATACGCAGCAAGACGACTCCCTGAAGGTGCGCCACTCACCAACTATAGACCCCCTTGGTAGATCTTGCCAGGGTATATCCTTGAACATGAGTTCTCACTGGCGACGAACCTCCTTGGTTCATCAGATCTCAGCTCCTCGAAGTCGTGTGTAATCGGATCAAGGCGCGTGGCCTGCAATTGAGACATCTAGTTCAACTTAGCCGATCTGTCACATATCTCAAACATGCAGTTTTCATCACGTGAAATACCTTTGCAAGACGTTTTAAACCCTTGGTCCCTTTTGGGAGTTTGCATCGCCGGTACAATCGCCAAATACGTCGGAAATAAAAGCTTACAATGGAGCTGAGTGCCGACGGCAGGAATATTATTTATTTAGTTGGGATGTTGGAGGTTGATATAGGAAATGCTACATAAGTGCAGCATGGAAAGTGGAGGCACATCCGGGACTGGGGGCAGCATGGGCTCATGCAGCTCTTTAGTCTGATGATGCCTTGCTTCTTGCAATTCGCTTCCTGCAGGCACGGATGTACTCCGCGGTTGACAAGGAATCACAAGAATGTCTGCATGGACCACGTCATGGTTAATGCGGTACTATGATCTTGAAAGAGAAAATCAATTCTGGGCTTTACAAAAGCAATATTCCTGCAAGAAGCATGGTGATTTAAGCCAGGATATTTCCCGCTTTTGTATAGGTCCAGTCCTTTATACTGCTAGAGGTTTCTGTAATTGTCAGGGTTCAATTTTCTTCTATTTCTGTTCTTCTGTCATATTCCTCCTTGCTACAGACTGAACTTAATTGACCAAACGTCTCGTCAACAAGCTTCGTTCTATTTGGCTAGCTTTATCTTCCATTACCGAAGCCATCGACCACAGCTACCTCCGAACCAGTCTCTTACTTACATCTCAAAGCCGGGCTACTCACTCACTTCCCTTTGGCTTTTTCATATTTGAAGTTACATTTACCTCAAGTCACGATCATTTGAACCTTATTAGTCGACATTTATCAACAACCCCGACTAAACATGACAAGTCGATCGCCAAGCTCAACCCCTGAGAGGATGCCCAGGCGTGCAACAGGTTCGACGGGCGCATCGCCTGTGTCTTCGCAGACATCAGCATCTAGCCACATATTTGGAGACTATGATCCGCCGAAACAGGCTGGCAGCCAGGACAACGAAGCAAATGGTAAGGAAGGATTACAGCAGGTTCCACAAAGGGCCCTTGGTGTCCATAACATACCCAACCCTGTGGAGCCACGACTACTGGCTTCAGGGGATAACAGCTTTTCATCTGCTAAGCGACCGTTCGAAGACAAAACTCCGGAAGACACCAGACCTCCATGTCCCCATCTACATCCTCTGACGAGAGCACCCACTGGTCCTCCCTCAGCGATGTCGGATCATGGTAGGTTGCATTCACAGCCGCTCGCCTCTCCTGGGACACAAGCCCTCTCTCTACTTTCCCCTCCAGCCATGCACCTGGTCGCGCACAACCGCCTCTGGCACATTCTCAAACTTCATATTCTCCTAACACGCAGGCTGGTCGGCCCTTCCCGAGCCCGGGGCCCCCAAGCGAGTCCGCCTCGCCATGGTCGGAAACACTGCGAAGACATGGGATGGGAGGGTCCCTTTTTGGCGTCGAGGGACAGCAAGCCATGTTGACACTTCCGGGAAGCGAGGCCCCTATCCCTGTGCATATGGACTTTTCGCAGGCGTCCAAGAAAGCAGATGAGAAGAGGCAGAGAAATGCAGTGGCTTCGACAAGGCACAGGAGGAAGAAGAAGATCATGCAGGAAGAGAACGCAAAACAGCTACAAGAGCTTCGGGACGAAAGGCGTCTCATGGAGATACGGATCGAGGAGTTGATTCAACAGCGGGACTTCTACCGTGAAGACCGTAACCGTTTACGAGACATTGTCGCACAAACGCCGTCAATAAGTGGCATTGCTGCTGGACCTTCTAGTCCTACTATTTCGACAAGCAATTCTTATGCAGAGACTGGGTCCATGAGTTACGGAGATGGACTATCGAACGAAAGACCAGCCCAACGCCGTTGAACCGACGACCATCCTGAATATTCGCTACCACCTTACGGGTCCCCTACGAGCGGCCACCCGAGTGCATTTCCTAGTGGACTACCTCCAATGCCCATGCCAGATTATGGCGGACCATCACGGCCATCATCTGCGGCATCCTCGGCGAGCGGTGAAATGCTGCCGCCATCGAGAGCGATGGAGATCGACCTCCTACTGGTCCACCCCTCGGGCCAGGTCTCCATGAGCAGGATCCGCGAACTGGCCAGTGGGTTCCCGTTCAGCCTCGAGTTACAGAGACTGGCTGGGCAACACGGGACACTCACCGCAGGCCTTGATGCGATGGGATTTATTTGAGGTTTTCGGTCGGTACAGTTACAGAGGCTAGCGCCCTCAGCGAGAAACGAATGGGATTTTTGGAAGATGCATCTGTTGGTCCAAGACGAATTTGTCTCATGTTTAGCCAGAGTCACTGCGCCTGTCAGTGAGTTTAAGCACTCGTATGTATGGTCCATATATCGAATAACAAATACATCCAACTGCGTAGCACGAGGCGTTTCAAGAAGTGTATCGACTGAGAAAAATGATAAATACATGCTCAACAACGCATCATGCGGAATATGGACGAAGAATCGAACAAGTTGTACGGGAAATAAAATGTTGAACAAAGTCTGACCCGACCGGTATCTGAGATCTTGAACGCCTTGCCTGTCCCTTCAAATCCTCACTACGCTTAATCAATGACCTTTGGCAGCATGCGAAAAGCCTTCAGTCGCCCGACCCGTCAAATGGCCAAGTACTCATACATATAATGCCAAAGCAAGAGCGCTTCTCATCACATCTCGGTTGGCGTAAATCGTTCATCGTGCTCGCTCAGCGTCCCCTCTCACCAACCAGGCTCGTATACCAACCCACAACAGTCGTTTACGCCGGCGGGCCGCGTCTTCTTCGACCACGGTTAGGTCCATTTGGTCTCTGAGCAAGAACATCTCTCAGTTGCGGGTCGTCCTTGTCTTTGTCTATATGATGAGCACGGACGTGTCTAGGAGCAGTCAGTATTATTACTCTAGTCGAGGGGGTATATCTAGCTGCAGCACCGATATGGCATGGCTAATTGACATACCGCTGAAGATTATCTGGGCGTGGATATTTGTGTTTCCTATCCGGGCAAAAGGGGCAGACGTAGAGTGGGGAGTCGTGAACCAGTCCATGTCTTATCAGTTCATTCATTCTTTTGAAGCCCTTGCCCCCTTCACTTTTTGGACAGCCTTTGACTGGACAATAGTGTGGCCGTATAGATGATTGTAAATTCATGTGAGAGTTGAGGAGATACTGAGTCTGGAAAGGCGCTGTATTGCATCCAGTAACCGTGCACGTATATGAGCCGGAAAGAGGCTGCGGATTCCCGACTCCATCATTGCTCGTATGGTCAGGAATTGAGCTTGAGCTGATTGAAGCCGATCTTTCAGGTGTAGAAATGGAATAATTGGTACTCGGAGTCTCACCAGCATTGCTGCTACTATGTTCTGTCGGATCACTAGGATAACTAGTGTTTACTGGATAGGAGGGTGTACTTGCACATGTCGCTGTGTGTGGGGAGAGTGTGGGAAGTGTTCTATAATCACCCAGTGGTGAATGATGCGGATCTTGATCAGACAGACGCGTCAGGAACAGCTTGTCAAACTCTCCGAATGTTGAACGAAAAGATGGGAGAGACTGTGATGGAGGGGTGTTTTCAGACGTGTCTGCGGTTGTATCAACCTTATGGAAGAGTTTGTCAGAAGAAGGCAGTGATAGGCTTCCTCTATTGTCGTATCTATACCTCGGCGCAAACATACCGCGGATTGTGGACACATCGCGAACGGAAAGCTGCACATTCGTTATTGAACTATCAGATGTCGCGTTTCGAACCGATGCCGCGAGAGATAAGGGTGTCTTCGTAGTAGAAGCAGCGCGCAGAGTGTCTGCACTCAGGCTTCGGAGCAAAAAGCAGTCCATGAGGTTGTCGTCTGCGGTCCTTTCCCGCCGCGGCGCTTGATCTAGTGAGTCCTCGCCACATGGAACAATTTCGTAGGCGGTTTTGGAAGTTTCGGTATTAGTTCCGTTGTTGAGATCTAGGGGTACGGGTGTGAGTTTGGGGTTTGGAAGATTCATATTACGCGGATCTTGTGTATCCTGTGTCGGGTCTCTCATTTCCTAGGAGAAATTCGATAGGAGAGGCACGGCTCAAAGTTGGTAGCAAATACATGCAAGCGAGTCGAGGCAGTCAACATGCGGGTATCGGTTCGTATTTCGACGATTGCTTCTTTTCCACAGGTCGATAAGGGTAACTGGGATGGGTTGGTCGAGATGCTGCGATTTCAGCGCTCAAGAGCTTCCGAGTGAAGGCGGTTGAGGCTCGCGACGCGAGCGAGGTACGCTGATGGCGCGAAGAAACAGCGGAGATGATGCATGCACCTTTCGCGCTACAATTCGTGGCACTTGGGATAATCTGCTTACCCAATAAACGAGAGTAATGCCAAAAAGGGATTGAGGCCTTGTTACGTTCGATGAATTCGTATCAAGTCTTCTGTACTTTATCATGGTCGGTTTGCGAAGAAAGCGAGATTCCTCTGGATTGCTCGTGTTTGTTTTCTTTTTGCCCATAGCGACATCGGTCTTCAGGCTTAACCTATACTGGAACAAGGCGGCCGACATTGCAACTAATGTGAACTGGCTCAGCTAATATTGGAAAATTGACGTCTGTCATGAGAACTCCTTGCTATACGTGTCAATTTTTAGACATAGGACTCTTTTCAGACTCCCACTAAAGAGGATACGCATTGAATAATCATCGGGAAAGTCATGTGCTGCTAGATTGACTGAGGGGAAATATACGGAGTCTTATCCGAAGGGCCTAGGGTAGGGCATTTTGGGCCAGGCAGATGCTCATGTAACATTCGAATCTCATGGTGGTGATGCAAAAGTAAGCTCCCTCGACCAAACCTGCCATGACTCGCGCTAATGCTGACGAAAGTTTTATAGGATTCGGGATGGACAAGCACGTCAGTAAAAAAGCCGTGATCTTTTGACCAAGATGCAGGGAGGTGGCGACAAGTCGCGAGGGGCTCATATTGCGAGACTCATCAATCACTACAAAAGTCCACAAATCGAGCGAGGCTGGATAGCTCATACTGGCTTTGCATAGTTACTAAGAGACACTTTCAGCCATCGTCAAAAAGATAATCGAAAACACGTCAATTCAAAATTGTAAATTACATTCGGCAGGCAACTTCAAAGCAAAGAAGCTGGAAACACCACTCTATGGTCCACGACTACGCATCGCCCGGGTCGATCGATAGTGCAGTTTGGGGAGTTCCATTTCCACGTCGATACCCTCATCCGCTTCCATGATATTTGGATCCACAGCCATAGGTGCCATGGGATCTGCTGGGGTAATAGGTTCGGCAGCTTCGAGCTTTGCGGGCTCCAACTTGTTCTCCTCCTTAGTGGGTGTCGGGCTGCTTTCCTTGAGGCCAACGGCCATGTCGCGGCGCATGCTTATGGGTCGCCGTGTCCGGACTTTGCCCATCTCGCCTGTTTCCTTTGCTAACTCAGGCTCTTCGCGCTCTACGCGTTCCATCTCCGTCTTGGCCATCTCGAGGACCTCCGTCAGTCGTTTCTGTACCTTACTGATCTCGTCGTTGCAGTCGCCATCGCGAAGGAACTGATGAGCACCGTGCTCACACATGCTCTGCACGAACTCGAGACCCTTATCTAGCTTATCGTATACGTCTGGTGGTTGGTCGCCGGCACCGGGTCGGGATATTGACATAGGACCGAATCGCCTGCTGCTCATGTACCGAAGCGAAGGGAGAGCGTCGTCATTGTTTCCATCCTCTGATACGTCTTGCTCAGCAAGCTTCTTGATCTGGGCAACTCTTGCGGCCATCTTGGCTTTGCGCATCAGGTTCCGACTTGATGAGACAAACCTCACAAGTTCGTCAAAGAAGCTCTGAACATAGCTATCATAGTATACAATAATCATGCTCCGTGTTCGGTAAGCGGCAGGGGCGTCTTCGTTAGACATCATAGATGGCGACTTGGGCTTCTTCCTGACCTGAGCTCGTGCTCTAGCTTGTGCGGCTTTAATGATCTCTTGTTGTTGACGAATGGAACCAGGGCTTGGGGTATGCACCTTAGGTGTCGCGGGTTTGACTGGTTTCTGTGCTATGTTGTCACCTGCGCCATCTTCGAGGATGTCCTCGTTCGCTGGAGCCTCGGCGTGAACTACTGGAGGATCATCTTTAGGCTTGAGTGACTCGGTTGAGCCTTTGTTGCGAAGCGACTTTGTCTCCGCACTTTTGCCCTCTGCGGCAGCAATAGCAGCTAATTCGGCCTGACGTCGGTCGATCTGGCCGCTGAGGTCGTCGAGTCGCTGTAGCCAGTCTGGGACATTGTTGACAAGATTCTTGAGCGCATCCATGGCCATGACAGATGAAAGATGAATACAAGGAGAGATGAAAAGAAATCAGATAAGTTCAACGTGGCGCGGATGAATGGAAAGAAACGTAGACAATTGGGTCAAGCAGTAAATAGTCTTCAATCTGGTCGTAGAGGCAGAGAATGGATGAGGAATTGATCATTGATGGTTCTGTGGCTAGTTCATTCTTAAATGTCTCGGAGAAACGCAAGTGTCTCCCGTCCCCCGTCCTGCACACATTTCGCGAATGGCGCGGTCACCCTTGTCAAGACTAAGCCACTACTCGGTAGAGTTGTCTCATCTCCCACCCGCGTTACTCCCCGAAAACAGGGACGCTCGCCTGTGCTTATTCGTGTTGGTGCAGGGATTTTTGAAGGGTCATAATGACCAGGATACCCCCGTCACGTCGTCACGCTACTCTTTTTCTGCGCGCGACATGGACCAGGGAACACGGAAATCCACCCAACGCTTGTACCTGCGCGTATCATTTTGCCCTGGCAGTCAATTGTGCATATGCAATGCGCCTCTCTCGTGCAGTCCAGGTACAGACCTCCGCCTGGCCGCATAATTGATCAGCGTTTCCAACAGGGGGCGGAAGCCAGTTCTCCTAGGCTTTTAGGATCGCAAGTCAACCCCGGTACGGATGACCGTAGACACGGTCAATTGCTAGCGCACAGCACAATCAGGGGACTAGCGTATGGGGAAACTCTGCGTCTTTGGAGGACAAACAAGACCGGACCGCACGAATAGAGGGCCGGCGCAGCATACCATGCGATAAGCCACGTGTGGAGGCCGAGTCCATGCACCACGTTTCGGACGTTTTGGCTCGGCTGCTGGACCATGGCTTTGCGCAGCGTGGCCATCCGGCTCGCCCCATGAGGCGTGAGCCGTTATGCAGTCTTGCCCAATCTACTTCACAGCCGGACTACGCGGCGGTCTTTTGATCCACCTTGCAATAGGCATGCTAGCTAAAGGCGGCCGATTCTTGCAGAAGTAACAGTTTGTTGACAATAATTCGGTGATTGTAAAGCCAAGGCGCCTATCCTTGGATGAATGGGTTCGCCTGTTCACCTGGTCCGACATCGTGCTTCTTTGATCAAACTAACCTGTGTCGAACTTTAAATTGATGGTCTGATAAGTTACAAAGAAATGAGTTCTAACATGCACTTCAGCTGCGCCCGTCCATCTACCAACGCTTATCTTTCAGCCGTAGAGCATGCCAGCTCTGTAGGCAGTGTAGGGTACTTGCTCCTAGCATCTAACTTTACTGCAATGATGAGTTAGCAACTCGTGTAGTCTTCCTCGTCGCAGACAATGCCTGCGTGAATAAACAAAGGCAGTAAATCTAGACTCACCTGGTCAAGAGATTGCAGTCTGTGATCATGCTCCTCTCTCAAACGATAGATTTGACCAAGTACTTCTTGCATCTCAGCACACGTTCGCTCTATGGTCGCGTTTCTGTTGCCCTCCCTCTGCCAGCGTTGAACGTCGCGATACATTTTGTCATACCGACGTTGCTTCTTTTCCGTGTCATGGCAGAGCTTGCACACGGCCCTCTCGGTCTTGGTCTCGTAGACAAGCTTTAGGCCGCACGTCTCGCCCATCCTGTATTCCTTGTTGCACTGTTGACGGAAGTGGCCCCAACGCCAGTAGCCGCACGTCCAGCGCGTTTGATCAAAGTAGCACATCACCGAAGGAAGGTAAAAGAGTTTCAGTGGTGAGTATTGGAGACGTAAAGGGCACCGTAGCGCTAGCCCACGACGGTCTGGGCAAAGCTGCGTTGGAAGGCGACAGACTGTCAACGTTGGGCTGCCAGGTCAAAAGATAAATGATTTGTCAGAGTTATAGGGTAATGACGTGAGGAACGATACCGAGGGTTCTCTACACAGGTCCCGTGGCTCAACAGCCAACTGGGTCAAAGGTTGGCTCATTGACCTGTTGGTTGGTAGATGAATCGCCAAGACTGGGAGGTCGGACTGACCGAAAGCTTCATAATCGATTACCCAATGCCGCTGCGTAAACAAACATCCCTGGTAACTCTCCGGGTTATCACCCACGCTCATCGTTGCCTCTTCCATCCATAGATCGCTATCCAATTGGGAATAGTCTCTTCAAAGAAACAAGTCCCAGGTATATGTTTTGTGTACGGCCATTCAGTTACGAATTGTTTGACTCACCACTCATACATAATACCTTACATTGATCCAATGTACCCAGCAGTTACTCAATGGTAATTGACTCTGCAACGCAGCTCTGTAATGTGCATTTGTCCAACTCGATTGTTCGTGCTCATCGGCTTCAATAGATCAGTTCCCGAAACAAAAAGCGATTAATTTAACAGAACCCTTCTCTATAGACGTTCCTAAACTGCTGTCTGATCCTTTGTGATATAAAAGCCCTAACTCAGCTGCTTCGCGACTTGTTTCTTCACGAGCCCCTACACCTTTCGCCAGAGCTCGTTGTATTCTGCCCATATGCAAAAGCCTATCAAGTCTCACTGTCAGCAAGTGGCAGCTGCGGAAGCCCTGAGAATCGTACTGACCTAAAGACTGCAGCACATTTTCGTGCGATCTGCTGCCATCAACAAACATTCCAACCATTCCTCTCTCACTCAGGGTCTGCCGACAAGCTAGGAGCAGTCTCGTAGCCACTTCGTCACGGCGATCGACCATATCTGGATCTTTATCTAGTCTAACAGTCAGTCAAGGTCAGATAACATGGTTGGGTTGTGGCCGACCTTTGATGCAGATGCACGAAACTCCTCCGATGCTCTGTCCGATTGAGGCTGGCCATGGCATATCTGCGCCGCAAGGGCTCCCATTATTGGGAAAATATGTTATTGCCGCAGCAGCCAGATTCTCCCCTTCAAGCCCGACTACAATGTCATTCATGTAGCCACTGTCCATCGTTTTGGCGTATTGGTCGGACCACCCAAACCCGTATCTCTTCTGCGACTCCTTATTTGCCATCTCGACAATCTTCTCGTAATCTGTTTGCTGACATGGCCTGAACATCAAGCCAGCGGGTGCCAGATCTGGCACTGGATGGTCGGCGAATCTCAAGAGCCAGTCGAGCACCCGCCGCCCGTTTCCAGGTGTGGATTCCTTTATGTTCCAACCTCTTTTTTCGAACCACTCCGTATTGGTTTCGGGTACGGGCAGACCGTAAAGTAACCTTGGAAATGTGCTTCCAAGTTGAATGATTCCAACACCTCGAATCTTCTCAAGTTTGAGCACGACTTCGTTGTGGAGGAAGCGCCCAACACCTTGACCCCGAAAGTCTTTGTGAACGATGATAGCAGCTACTGATCCAATCAGTCGGTCACCGCTGCTATCCGTAAATGTTGTGAATGTTGCACAAAATCCAACGGCCTGCCCTTGATTGGGTTCTCTGACCATGTAATGCATGGCATATCCATCGCGTTTCAAGAGAGAACCAAGAGTCGAGCGATTTAGATAGAATTTGGAAGGCAAACATGCTTCCCATAAAGAGTGGGTTTCTGGGAGATCTTTGCTGTAGTCCCATTTTAGGAGCGACCAAGTTGGCCGAGGAAGAGAGTTACCGGTCGGCGGCGTGGCCTCTGTTGTCAAAAGAACGGCGACGGCTTGTAAGTCTGCCGCAGAGTACCCAGGACACTGAATGATAGTTGCGAAACCATACTGGCGGGCCCCCTTTTCCGAAACTTCACAGCAGGCTACAAGCACTAAAGGGCGTTCTTCACACACTCCGCGAGCAACCTCGGCGAGTTGAAGCTGAAATAAACCTTCCTCTGTCGAGAAGCCAGTCAGCACGAAGATGATGACCCGTGCTGTGTTGATGAATGCCACATGAATACCGGTAATGCCAAGCTCCTTAGTATAAGGAACATGCCGGATCCATGGATGTGTGCGTGCAAGTGCTTTGCCGAGAGGCTCGAAAGGGTCACTTGCATTGGCATGACTCTGGTCTAAAGGGACAACAGCGGGTGTTAGCAGCAAGACTAAATCTTCATCACCTAGACTTTTTTGAAGGGGAATCAAGTCTTGGTGATCCCATAGCAAAGTGGCCGGGGAATTCTGGCTTTGTATAGTTGACATCGTTTGCAGCTGTGATATCTGCTAAGATCGATTGACTTATGAACAGTCTTTTTAATACAGATAGAGATCTTTCAGAAAAAATTGAACCGTCGAATGACCATGTACTGGAAAATTGGCTTGAGTGTCGTGGTCGTGGGGAAATCGCGAGTAGAATTGAAGAGAAAAGGGTTGCTGAAGCCCGGAGTTACATTGTGGCATACTTTTTATTACACTAATTAGCATGGGAAAGCCACCCTAGTGGTCAGTGGCCTGCTAACGCTCGATGCTACAGGGTAGGGGAGAGGACGTGGTCCCGGACCCATTGATGTGACATCGGATACTTTGGTGCTTTTCTATGACTTGGGCAACATTGAGACCAGGCGGGAGAACGTGGGATAAGGTGTCTTCATAGTACAATTGGTTGCGGTAGCACTAAAATCGCCCTGCTACCATGACCACTCACACGTGCCCCTTGACATCACCTGCTTGAGTTATGAGACGCTTCGAAATGTCTGAAAAAACGGTTCAAAGCTACTTTAATTCAAGCCCCTTCCTCGGACTGCCAGCCGACCATGTCATGACGCGCAAGGTTTCCGCAGCCATCTTCACGTTGCTAAACATCTTGATGGATGACTTATCGTGGCAGCTAGATTCTTATCCTATGACTCCTTCAGCAGCCAGGTACCCCTCTAATACCCAGTGATGGGCCCCGTTCCTGAGCCGCATGTATCAGCCTACAAGATGGCTAGCTATGGCGTGTATTAGTTCTACATGGTGTGATCCGAGAACGTATATAGATTCACCAGCATTGCCGCTCGAGTCTTGGTAGATACACTGGCCTGGATATACTCCACCATTCGCATCTTGAAAGCGTATCGAGGCTATAATTTTCACCGGTTGCCGCTGTCACTGCCTTCTTCTGAAGCATCGTATAAGTCCAGACAGTCTTCGAGAACTGCATGCACATGTTAGCCAATCCAACCAGACTCAGGGCGGGACTGCAGTTGCTCACCAGCAGTTATTTGATCCTCCCATACTCCATATTGATAGTCCACTAGGCCATGGCGCTCTATACCGTCACACAGCCTTATTAGTTCGTTTCCCATCTTTTTAATCATGGCCTTTGAGACCAGACTTTGCGTCGTCGAAAGCTGTTGGGATGAAGTCATTAAGTCAATTTGGCGCTGGCCCAATCCTAGCCAAGCGTGGTTGAAGTGTTTCCATAGCTGAACACGATCAGCATGAAGGTTTGTATCGTCAAGACTAAGACCTGGGCACGCACAGTAGTTAGCTCTGGCTTTCTTATGGTCCCCTCCTCGGTTCCATAGATAGTGTAATACATACCTAGATCTGCGACCTGAGACAAGAGCCAGCTAGTGACGCTAAGCAATGTCTCAGATGCACTCTCAAGAGATCCATTCACTATCTCCTGAAATATGCTCCCTAGCTGCCTCTGGTAGCTGACCCATTTCTCTTCGAGGGCGCCTTCGGCATAGTCGTGGTCGTCTGTCATTGAAGCATCGGCGGTGTTTGTTGCCTGTGGCATTGCGCTCACACTGGACATGCTGTTGCTCGCATAATTCATGACATTGCTTTGCTGATAAACATTCGTGGATCCTCTTGAGCCCTGCGCCGGTTGCTGTAGACTCGGGCCAGTTGAAGCCCCAGCCTCGGACCCAAAGTAGCTCGAGGCGACGTCTGGTGGCATCATTTGCATAGCTACAGGTTGCCGCGAACTGAATTGCTGCGCATAGTCAACCGTGTTTTGCGTACTCGGTTGGCCAACGTTATACATCGCTGTAGTTGCGGTGCTGTAGCCGCCCAAACCTTGTGTTTGGCGGCAGTCGTGACCGTACTCAGGGCTATAAGCTATAGCTGTGCCAGGCATATTTTCCGTCGAGGATGATGCACTAGGTTCTGAATAGTAGTTACTGTAGTTACCCAGAGCTCCCATACCTCGAGCTGACGATGAAGGGCCAGCAAGGGATGCAGGGCGATATCTGTCGTTGGAAATTCCAGCGAGCGAACAGCGCTGTTGTGACGGATCGTTGAGTGAGTATCTCTGATTGGGGTTCGAATGGACCGGCGGTTCATTCTGCCTACTCATACGATTCGAATCGTCCATGCTGTTCTAAGCTGATGGGTGGTCCGTAATGTTGGTGACTGTAAGGCAGCCAGTTTCGACGACCGGGATTAGTTGAATAAAAAGCACAGCGGTATCGTTTGAAGTAGTCTGGGCAGCAGTAAATTTGAAAACGGACAAATCAGCTGGGAGATAGTTTGCCCATATACCAATGTTGTCGAATCGCCAAAGAAAGTGACAGCCTCAGTAGCGAGCTTGATCATGATATATAAACGTTTGGAAAGGGGTGACCGAGGACTGCGTATCAGTCTAGAAAGTGTTACTCAAGGACTTCAAGGACCAGCGCTGACTGTACGCAGGCTACCATATGATCGCCTTACTTTCAACTTGTTGGTCTGCAAGACCAACAATGCAGCCTCGCTCCTACGTGTTCAATCGCCTACACACCATGCCATGTCTATACAGGAGAGGCTCGAAGGAGATATCGCTAGGCTTTTTCTATTTAGGATCTCATTCGTTACTCAAGCGGTCACAGAAGAAGGCCTGGCACCTCACCTATGGGGGTAGACAATGCTAGCAATGATGCTTGGAAATGTCACGTATTGGACTTCATGAATTTGGCCTCCAGCTCTGGATCCACCAGCCAGCCCCGCAAACACGAATACCACGTTTAGTTATCAATAAAGCCAATCTGAAGAGGGCGTCTTAGGGCCACGCCTGGTTACATTGTCTCGCGCTGTTTGTGTGCATCGTGCCCTGCTAGCAGACGAGTAATGGTATCATGCGTGGTTCCTTGCAGAAGCGTTTACAGCATGGACCGCCAGTTGATGCGCTGCACTAACCCCGCCGGGCGCTACGTCTTCGCTTCTTCATTGTTCACTGCACAAAAACAGCGGGGTCCAGACCACGTCATTGACCCCTCCAAAGTCATTTGTGACACGAGTCAAACTGCAGGAACACCGTTTGATGCATGACAAGATCAGCCAAACTATGCATCTAGGTAATCCACACCTCCTCTACCGACCTCAGTGAAGTTGTCTTCAGAAATGCCAAGAAACGTAAAGCAACGAGGCCAGGTTGCACTCTTGACGGATTGATGCTTCCCCGAACAGAGTCATCGAAGCGCCTTCCCTCATAAGCTTATCTCATAGCATCAGTTGCATTTTGCTGGTGGAGGGTAAGCATGGGAGAGAATTGGCAGGGTCGGCTACAACTTCTTCTATGTATCTCTACCTCTTCAAATTGGGTAGTTGGGGTAACGCTTGCTTGGCTTCATTACTTTGGGGCGGCAATCAGAATGTGATGAAGTGACAAATGAGCATCCTATCACTGGTTGCACTGAGTTCTGTCGCTCGCGCAGTTACGTGTGAATGCGGGGTATCTACAAACACCTAAAAGGGTAGGTGGGGTTGAGTACGGGACACAGTAAAGCCACTAACAGGGACGGAATTGACGTCGTTCTACCCTGATCCGGTCATCAGTCGAAAGATCGGTCGGTGATCCCGGCTGAGGAACCACCCAGCGGCGACGGATGGGTCGACCGCTTCCCCGATGGACTTTCCTACATCTCGAAAGAGATGGATCGAAGCGCCACTGTTGACAATCGTGACAACATTCACATGCACGGGTCAATTGGCCGCTGCATCCACAATGCACGATGCAGCATCCCCTGAAGTGTGGAGCCCCGACATACCGTTCTTTCAAATCGTGTAAGTGGGTGTACTGAGATGACGGAAGTTGGTGGAGGGTACTGATATGCCACCACAATGGGCAGGAACAACAATCACGCTTCACATGAAGATGCAGGAGCGGAAACCAGCACTCCCTTGTGTGGCATAACGTGGAAGCTTTGGAGGTTCAAGGGCCTTGGCAGTTGAACATAATTCTCCTTATGGAGAAATGTCACAACTCGACAGCAATGTAGATAATCTTCCCCCCAAAGACTCCCTCCGTGGCTCTGGCAATTGCCAGTCAGGCACCAGTGAGAATTGGAAGACTACAAAGAGTATCACTGACAAGGGGGACCCAGGAGATCGAGCAATATTGTAGGCAATTGTGGGATGCTGCTTCTGGATATGTTGGGACTAGCCAATTACCTAGTATCTTTGGTAACACAAGTCCAGCTTTGATGGGAGATGACTGTATCGCTCTTCTTGGCTGGCACATCAGTCAAGGTTCCCAGACTCCCAACTGTTCGTTGCAAAGGCCAAACGTATACATCAGCACTAGCCTTGTCCTGGCATTCATCCAAGCATCCATGGTCTAATGCTACCTCGCATTGCTTTTGCCCTACTCCTTGTCCCGAGATGCTTGTTCTCTTACTTTCCTCGTTTCCTTTCCGTGGCACCTCATCCGGCATCCACACCCCTTTCCGATTTCACCGCCTTTTGCTCGATCATTGCTCCTAGCCATTCTAATTCACAGTCCATGGCATTCCCTCATATTCCGACACCGCCTGGAAACAACAACCTTAGAGGGTCAGTCTCGTTCCGAATCTTCTCTCGTTTCTATATCTATACAATATTCCGAATGCCCCAAGTATGCGGGTTCGTAGCTTTTATTATTACCCTGATACCCCGGTTTCATCTCAAACGATCCATCCGTTCAAGATCTCATGATTTCTGACTTCAGTTTTGGAGTATCATAGACTGCCATACAACATCGAAGTATTTTCAGTAACACCTTACACACAGCCACTGCCGTTTTGACACCTGCAATCGCTTATGTGCGTTTGCTGACTTACGTTCTGTGCTCAAAGCTAATCTTGTTACAGTCCTACGAAGACACCAGACGATACTTGGCCGTTCAACCTACTCCATATTACCAAGTGTTCTCTACTCAGTTCTATAAGCCTTCCTCACGAGACGCACAAGCTACTGCATCTGCGGAAAATATGGCCAACGCTTGTGCCCATCAGTTTCGGATGATTAAATCTGATAATACTCTGGTACAGTGGATTTGTCAACACTGCTGCTCTGGGCCTCACTGGATGATCTGGGAATGCACATATTGCAAGCTGCATCTATGCCGACCTTGCACACAGTCTGCTTGAGACTGTGCCGAAGACTCCTCGGCCAAGTCAGTGTATGGCATCTGGGCACGGACTGGTTATGAGTTCATTGTATATTGCTGTACGCTCGTGTCATGCTTTGGGGGTTGGGGCCGACATGACGGACACGTGTGAAGATCATGTAATTGGATAGACGGCTGTCCATTTTCTGGAGGCGGGCATGTTATCTGAATAGAGAACAGAGATTCAGCCCTGATTCTAAATAGAGTAATAAAAGAAGAAAAGTAACAAGTGCCATTCGGTGACCCCTGGTGTGTTCCAAATTTGGTTGAAACAGAAGAAGTCCTTCATTTTGTGCAATGGCACTCTTTCGTAATCTAGTAGATCATTTCCAAACCGCAATGTCATGATGATGATGTAATCAGTCCACCAGACTGATCTCCAAGTATGATAGGAGATATTTTCGACCCTACCACAGCCGGTGCGATGAGTTCATCTGTAAGTGATGGGACATAGATCGTGGGTATCCTTCATCGTCCATCTGATGCGGTATCTGAGGCGGCGCGGCCATGGGAACAGGTCCTCGAGTACGGTAGCCAGGTGAGCTCGTGCGGCTCGAGAAGCTGGAGTTGGTCCTCGGATCGTAGCTGAAAAGATCTCTCTGTAGGCCTTCAAGGACGTGCATATCAGTTCGCAGTGCACTCATTGTCGTAGCTGACTGTCGCAAAAACTGTATCGTCTTGTGGAAGAGCGTTTGGAGTAGTTCCTCATCCACGCAGATGTAAATGGTTGGATTCCGGAATGCAGCTGATAGAACCAACAGGTTGCCCCACGGGCTAGGGCATCGTCAATTTGAGGAGCATCAGTTGAAGACACAAGACTTGCGCCATCCAAAATGGTGGGTTTCTTCGTGATTTGCAAAGCTGAAAGATCCCTGGGAGTCCCTGTGGAACGAGCCCCATCAAATTTATCGTGATGTATTTCCTGCAACTTCAGCATGTTGGAAAAGATGCGACTCGCGTATAGCGCTGCAACCTAATGCTCATACCCGCATGTGACCTTCTGAATGGGTTATGAAAATCTCTCGCCTAATAGTGTTATCGGCGCTTAAAGGTGGCATAAGTTGCTCTGCTGTGCGTCGAGACCTCTCCTGAGGCCATCTCGGACCAGCTAGGTCAACTTCGAATAGCAATTGATACGCCTGCGCGCTTCGTCCATGCTTGGAGCGCACGTCCATGATAAAGCGATGCTCTACGCTGAGATGATGGCAATCGTGTGTTTGAGTTTGGATTGAATGATGACGGCGGGGCGTATTGAGAAGTTATCAGCGTGGCCATGACTAAGGCCAAAATGTATCCTGATCAATCAGAGAGCTCTCTGCTAGCCACAGCCGTTTTCAATAGCTTCAAAGGCATGAAAAGCGAAACTCCAACTGACTTTGACAGCTTTAATTACGCGGAAGTTCATGATAATATAAGTTCACAAAGTTCATAAATACCCATTCACATAGAGTAGCGCCTAGCGAGGTCATGTGGTTTTAGCTAGCTTCAAGGCAAAAGCATACTGGGTTCGGAGTTTAAGGTAGCCAAAGTGAATTACGAAAGGACTTTACTCATAGATATGACCAAAAAGCACCAGGCACTCCCCGAAAAGCGTGAATGTTGGCGCTGCAGACATTAGAGTCTTCTCATTCCTCATTAGGCAGCGATATTATGCCCAGATCATGGTCAACCACCAATGTATTAAATTTTCATCAAACACACTAAGCTACGTTTATTCAAGGGCACTTTATTTCTCTGACTACCACCAGGAAAAAAGATTGGCAAAGAACTGTAAGAAATTGCATCATGAATAAAACTAGGCATCCAGAACAGGCCATCTTCACCGAAAGGCTCGCTAGCTGTTGACGAAGCTTACTCCACCAGCTGTTGATTGGAATCGCCTCGACAGGGCAATTGTTCAGAAACCATGGAATCCCACGTATTATTGAGTTGCTCACTATTATCCAGGTCAGTTCCCAACTTTGTCACAATTGTTCTCAAGTGTTACACTTACGGGGCCCTCTTAGCCATTTTCATACCCCTTTCTCTACAGAAGAACAGGAAGCGGCGCATTGTACGTGCTCTTGGAAAGGACGCCATGACATCTCCTCGAGGCTTGCCATCCGTAGCAAGCTCTCCGGCATCCTTTTTCATAATGATGTGAACACGAAGTGCTTCGATACTCCATTCCATCTCCTCAATCTCTGCGAGGTTGACGTGGAAATCGATCTCGTCCCTAAACAAGCCCCATTTGCAGGCTTGACGTCTTTGAGTACTTGGTGTTGGAAACATTGTATCTGCTCATCCCAGGTCCAATACTGAGTGACATTGATATGGCTGGTATACAACCGAGTCTTGACTACAGCAAGCCGCCAATCGTACTTCGTGATGCTACCTCCGCTGCATGAATCTGTGTCGGACCAAGCCTCGAAGTGAAATTCGTCATGTACGGGGCTTCCATGTGTAGGCGGCATGAATTTCGGCTTCTTGTTGATGTGGGTGCTGAATGCTGGCTGGGGCCCAGGGGTGGGGACCGGCGCTGGTGCTGGCGCTGGGTAGCTTGGTGGTGCCTGGCTAGGAAGAGGAGAGTGGTTGATGAATGAATCCTCCCGGGGCGTAGTAGGAACAGAGTGCATAGACTTCCGCTTTCGGAGAGGTTCGGGTGTATCGCTAGGGCTGCCGTGACTCAAGTGCGCCTTCATGGCTTCTGAAGGACGTCCAATGTTCTTGAATCCATGCTTGTACCGAAGACTGGTGAGCTTGGAGTCATTATAGAAATGTTGAATTGTTCGCCGCAGGTTGAAGTTGTGTCTTTGCGTTTGAATTAGTTCGTGAAGTCGCTGTCGCATCCAGTCAGCTGGCGATATGCCCAGATTGAACTTTTCAAGTTCCGATATTGTCTCTGAAAGGCGAAATAGCGCTTGGAATGAAGTTATGCCGCCCTGAATGTATTTTTTACCCAATAATTGATGGGGACTGATTGTACCTTCCTCGTGAAATTTGAGAATCTTATTGCCGCAATTTATCTTGTGGTCAGTTGTACGCTTCTGAACTGTTTTGGGACCTGCTTCAATGGCAGGTTGGTGTTTCTCACGCCATCGAGCAAGCTGTGGTTCAATGAGTGTCTTGACGTTAGGCCAGCTGGGCTCCCAATAGGGGTGTTCCTCATTGATCTTGACCAATGGCACCCCAGCGACGCATTCAGGATAGGTGTAAACATTTCCGTCGTTCTTGAGGACCATGTTCTCTCGGGTAATCTCTTCCAGTGCTTGGGCAGGAGGAGATTCAGGTGGCTGCGATGAAGGGTCCATGGAAAGAGATGGTGGAGTTGGTCTTCCACGATCGCTGGATGGAGGCCGACCTCTCACATTGGCCGGCGTAAAACCAGCAGCCACGCGGTACCCCTGTGGAGTGTGTGTTTTCTCAAGCTCTCGCGATATGTGAGCTAGATCAGAACCGCGACAGTCTCTAGCAGGGCCATCGAGCTCTGTTAATAGATGGAAAGCTTCATGAGGGTGGCGCAGACCGCCTAAGGGAAGCACAGAATTTGGTGTTTCCAGGGGCCTGGTTTGAGGATCTATCGGTGTCGGTAAGGGCGAGTCCGCGGGGTCAATCATTCGTTCCGGGGCATAATCTGACCTCAGAGCCGTGGCCGACCGGCTTGGAGGTCCAGTGGGAGATCTAGAAGCTGATCTGTGGGACATTTCATGAGGATGTTCAGTGATTTGAATTGTTGCGACCTCGGCAGTTCGTTCTGGGGCTTTCGCAACAATCACATCATTGAACAGTTCGTTAGGTCGATCTGGAACTTTCTCGGGTTGGCGTTCAGGGCGCCGTTCTTGCTGTGGCGCAGTGGTCCGTGTTGCTTGACGCTCAGTCTGTGGTGCAGGTTGATGTACTGGCTCTGAGGATCGGTCTGCAGAAGTCTCTTGGGCTCCATCCTCCAGCTGTTTCTTCCGTTGTGCCCTCTCCCTCGAGGCCTGTGTGTCGATGGTGTCCCCTGAGGAACCATGGCAACCCCGGCGATTCCATTCACAATTACCACATTTCGGAAAGAGATACCCACCGACAATGACGCAGTCGTCAAAGGTGCCTTGGCTCTTGTCACAAGACAGGCATCTCTTGGCCTGTATCGCCCCTGTCGCTTGAATCATACAAGAGAGCCATTTGACCCCCCTCGCCTCAGTTCGCTTGTGAATGTCTGCAAGCTGTGTAGTGTTGAAGCGTCGTCCTCGGCGGACCTTGACAGGTCTTCGTATCTCCAATTTTTGGATATCCTCAATCCATTTGTTCCAAGGCTCTATTTGTTCCACGGGTCCAATCACTTTGCCATCAGCATCAACAATATCAACGAGGCTTTTGACTCCCCTGTTATCGTGGTGCTCAACGCATTCCATACGATTCTCCTCCTCCTCGTCTTCTTCTTCTTCTTCAGGTCTCTCCGCTACCATTGCAGTTCCATCAGTAGGCTCTACTTGTGGGGTCGTTCCATTGAAGCCTGAGGAGACCTCTGGCAACATTTCTGGGAGAATGATGCCTTCTGATTCGGGCCCGAGATGGTCTGGGGTATCGGGGTTCTCTCCTCTCTTTTGCCTAAAGAATCGACGCATTTTGGACCTTTTATCATGGAAAGTTTTTGCTGTCTTCTGGCATGACGAGTGGTAGTCCTGCTCGATGCGCTCAAGTCGGCTGGCCGTCTCCTTGCACTCGTTCGTGATGTGCTTCAATGCAGCCTCAGCTTGGGCGTGCTCCGTTGCTAGTCGGAATCGGAGCTCTTTTAGTTGACTTTGTTGTTCTTTACGCTCACTGAGTTTCAGCCTGACTTCGCAATTCATAAGCTGGAAATCCTTCTCGATCTTTTTATTTTCGGCATCCTCCTCGCTGCGGAGATTAACCATGAACTTGCGTTCTGCCTCATCCCAAACAGACTTTCGCTCCCCCTCTGAGGGAGAGTCCCAGTCATCTTCCCTTGTGACCATTTTCACAAAGAGCTTGTAGGTCTCAAGGCTTTTGTCGTGTAGGAACAGAGCTCAGTAGGGGATGATTGAGAATGGAATAGAAAATCAAGGTAATATGAATGGAAAGACGGTTAAACGATGACCTTGGATGCAGAGGCGGATGGTAGTGATAAGCGTCCACTGATTGTCATAGTAGTTTGGGCGGCAACACATGTAGGATAACCTACAACTATATAACAGGAGGAGCTAAGCTAAGGAGTGAACACCGATACTGCCAGGCTTCAATTTATCTCTCAGCTGTACTAACCCCTGTTTCCCTGCCATCGGCCCCTGGATGCTGCATTAGATCCGATTTAATCACAATGAGCTCGCTTAAATTCATCCCGGACACGCGCTATCGAAGAACCTGGCTGCTAAAGCTGACGACTACCCGCTACCAGCGACTGAAACGGGAATACAGGGGTACAGGCCCGGGTCGATCACTCATAACAGATCGACTCAGACCATGCGCCCGCCTAGGTTAGTCCAGACCCTTCCGTTGTCATCTTTCAACCCCCCTGCGTCCTGTGCGGGGATCTGTAGTTCCAACTTCATGAAACCGTCTACCTCCGGGAAACCATAAAATGGGCCGACAACACATCTGTATCTCCATGACGCAGTGGCGCTGCATGCTGAGCCTTGGGCCTTTGTTAGTCTGATCCGCCTCGTGTAATGGATGTCAGTTTTCCATCCTGCCTGATGAAAACATCATCACTCACTTCTCACAGAATAGGTCTCAAGAGCGTGCCTTGGTTTCAATATAGCATGTGCAAGACAGGGGAGGAACAGAAACCTCGGCTGGCGTCATGATATGATCTGATGGCAGAGTACCCAGTTGAAGTAAATGAAGACATTGATTGTCTGCCTCTTGCCGCTAAAGATGCAGTTTACCCATCAGAATGAGCTACCCCGATTCGGTGATGGTCACGTTACGTTAGCGTCAAATGCAGGGTACGGATGCATGCGACGTTTTAGCCTTCTGCCAGTATAAGACGAAAGAATCGGGATCGACTTCCGATAGGCTACTGGCTACTGTTGTGGGGGCTGTAGCTCTCTCCGCAAAAGAACTGGAAGCGACGCATTGCGGGTTCTCGTAAGAAAAAGGCCTTGAGGCTTTCTGTTTGCAGAAGGCTTCTTTATTCATGATGAGGTGAACGTGAAGCGCTCCGATACTCCATCTGATCTCGACCATCTTGGCAATATGACGGTAATTTCTCATATACTAACCAGCCACTCTTTTCTCGAGGCGCAGACTCTGTTGGCTACGGAAGACATGACAAACCTAGCTGGCAAGCCGGGACAAGAGAGACCGTTGTTGTCAACAATGAGGCAAAACCGCCCCTACTACGCAGACTCTGTTCCAGAACATCGCTTTCACGTGAAGCTTAATTGATTTGCCTCAACGTTCTGGCAGTGCGAGGTCTTTTTTAGACTTTGAGAATATTGACTTGCTTCACAATCAGCACCACTTGAGATGGCCCGTCCTTGTCTACAACGTCAAGCTTCTTACGCCAGCACCCGAAGCAAGCGCGAACGCTACATCAGCTCCGATGACTTGGACTAGTTGATTGCTTCCATTGTTCACGACAAGGGTCCTCTTTTAGGCCATCCCCATGACGGTCTTGTTATCAAGGAGTCTTTGTCAGTTCCTTTCATCAAAGTTTGGAGGCTAGGATGGCTGTTGGGTACTGGACTCATGTCAACCTAGTTTTCTCCGCGACATGAGTGGAATTGCGAGAGAAATGTTCTAACGCATAACGAGATAACCAAGTATAGATTTCTATTCGTACCGTTTAAGACGCCACTCAAGGGTTAAACCCGATGAAACCCTTTCTATTGCTACGCATTTGCTATCTCACAAACAAAAACGCTGTCCACGCAAATTAGAGGTACGGCATAGCCACATAATTCGGCAAGCAGTGCCAAGGGTCGAGTTTCCGTCATCGAGTTCCGGCCAACAGGAAGACCCCAGTGCCGTCAAATGACTGCACTGCGACAGGAAAGAAAAGGATAATAGTAGACAGAATAACGGTTCACAGAAGTGAATTCAATATATGTAACTATGTATCCAAGGGGTGACCTTTCTTACAATGTATCCTGCAACCCATTCCGTTAGCGCATACCTTGCCGAGTGATATCGGCAGCGCAGTGTCGTGCAAGAAAATTCAATGCATTATCTCCCTAATGTAGACACAAATGGGAACCTATGAACAGGACAGGTCTTGAGAAGAATAAGATACCAGTCAGCCTGGGTTGACAGCAGTCCTTGCTAAATATTATCGTACAACCCTACGAGGTGTTTGACTGGCGCGACTCCCTTAAGAGTTTGGCTGCTCGTAATGGCTACTAGAGTTGAAGTCCATTGAGCGCATGCAACCTTATATCTTGTAAGGAGTGAGCTCATCGTCACTGGGGTACGTCTCCCGCTTGATGGCATCGCTAAAGTGTGTCATGGAAGGAAGTGTCATGGGCACTGTAAACGCTGTCATGTAGTTAGGGTAGGCATCAGCGGTTATGATGGCTGGGTATGACTGAGTGGAACTGTAGGGCGCGAGGAGTATCTCATCGGGAGCAGGGTACGTTGAGTATGTGAACTGAGGAGGGCTGTCTGAGCGAGCTCGGTCATCGTGGGTACCGGGGAATAAAAGCTCGTCAGAAGGCTCCAAGGGAGGAGTGAACTGGCCCTGTGAAGGAACAGACTTGCTGGAAGATCCGTATTGCGAATTTTGAGACTTGGGTGCGGAGGGAGATCGCTTCGACTTGGTAGGCTTCTGTGGCTGCTCGGACTCGGCATCGTCAGAAGAACCGGCACGGCGCTCAAGGTCTTCAAGACGGCGCTTCAGCTTCTTGCCTGAAAGGAAATGTAAGTTTCGTAAACAGCCAATACCACAGAATGAGTTCAGAGTCCATAAGACTCAACATACGGTAGTTGCGTTGAGCAATGCGGTTCTGGATCCTTCGTCGCTCAGCGAGGTCTGAGATCTTAGTCCAGTCCTCGTCAGGATTGGCAGAAGCGCTGAAAGCGCTGCTCGTTCCCGAGTATTGCCTGGGAGGTGGAGGGGCCGCTGCGTAGGCGTAGGCAGGTTGTGTCATGAACATGGACATTGTCTATGCGCTTTTACAGTGAGTGTGCAGTTATTGCAATGATACTCGAAGTGTACAGACAGTGTTGTGATGGAAGGTGGTGATCGACGACGTGCAGGAGACGTGGAAGTGCTATTACGCCAGAGCTGGTGATTGTTTCAATGGTGGACAGAAAGTGAGATGGAAATATGAAGAGAAAAGACTGGTTATTAATACTTTCGTGTGAGGCATGGGCTGTTGGAAAGCGAAAACGCAGCTTGAAATAGTTGCGTTGTCGCCTAGTAAATAGCTTCACTAACTGCCTTGTAAGGCGTTCAGCGCCTCCAAACTGGAAAGGCATTTCCGTCATTAAGTCTGGTCAATTCAGCCTCACGGTTGGCTCTAGACCTTGGAGGGGTCGAAAGCAACCAGAATCCCATATGCCATATGCGAGGATGAATTTCGATTCGGTACCATTCCTTCGACCTGGGCCAATGGTTACGCGCTGCCATGATTTCTTGTAGAGGCTGAGTAGCGTCGCAGTCTAGGGTATCGCCAGGCAGCAGCTGGGGCTCTGCTCGTTCAACAAGTATAGCATGAGTAGATATTATTTTATTGAGATCTTGAGGCCAAGGCGTCTGGACGCGATAGTCCAGAGGTATTTCGGTGGCTCCTAGCTATTTGTTACATTTTTCGCTGGCGTACGTCTTTTTGTTTGGGGTCAATAACAGCATCGCGAGAAGCAGCTCATCAGCGTTTAGGCAAAGACCTAAAATTCGCCGCCTCTTAAATTGGAGATCCTTCTACCTTTCAGAGTTCTGGGCCTCAAAAAACTGTTAAAAGGGTAGCCTGGGTTGAGCCCCCCGTCTTGAGGGGAGGAAGGCTCTAATGCTGGCTAACACAGGTCCTCTGCCTAAGCCTCGCTCCTGGGAGAATAGGGAACGTTAGCGAGCCTGCAAAATTGATTTTGCGAATTTCAGCACGACCGATAGAGATCTCATTGCCAAAGATCTTGGAATTCTACATTCGATGACCAGCAACTCCTTAGTGAAACTACGTCGAGGGCGACTCCAAATATCGTGTGATATTACCATGGGCTCTGTATACAAATCGCGAAGAGCACTGCCCTTGAACTTCAAGTTATCGGTCAGGCTGAGCTGGCCATTAACCTCACCTTATATCTGAACGATGACTGATTTCCGTCCTCAAACAGCACAACGTAGTACATGTGTACCAATCAATGGAGTAGTGCCCAAATTGACCCGAAAGCTCTTTCCGAGCACAGGACAGCACTTTTGGATCCTAGCGAAGAGCTTCTGAAGTAGACTCAAGCGCTTGTCGATCTGTCATAAGCTCCTGGTAGTACGCTTTTGCTGACAATGGCCAACCTTGGGTGGGGTTTTCTAAAATGAATCACTCTTGCCTCAACACCTGCTTACTTATGGATATAAATGCTTCCGTTGCTCGTCTGGGTAGTGAACGATATGCACTGCCATCTTAGCTTGCCAGAGGCTGCCATCCTCCTTGACTCATTAATTAGAATGCATCACCGCAATCTTGAAAAGAAGATTGGAGTCTGGACTACACTAGCCTTGCACATTGGAAGCAATACTGAGAATAAGCGAGATGTGGCCAGCGAAAAGACCCTCTTTCTGGCCCTCCGACGTCGCACAGGCGTGAGCGACAAGACTGGCTCCTGTAGACTGTCATGCAAGAACTACGACAAGGGATCAAGTTCATTTGTATACAGATTAATAATATATCAACGAGTTGTAATTATTTGCAAGAAAACTGGAAATTCCACGTAGCAAGCTTGTGCGAACGCGAAGCACAGCCATTCGAGCAATCAGATTGCTTCACTATCTTTCAGAAATAGACCCTCCTTTCCATTGCTGTGAAATCATCATGGCGGATGTTCCTCCTCCAAAAAAGAAACCCGCACTGTTGCCCTGTATGTGAAAATGCTGTTGTTGGCCCCTTGGAACGACATGTATAGCACTGTCGACTTATACCCCTGTGTCACGGTTTTTCCTGAGATCTGCTGACGGATTCCCAGTAGATGCGCCCGTGGTAGACCATTTCACGCGTGCTACCAGTCTCATATAGCATGCCGTTGTTGTTCGGTGGCTGGATGTGGTGATGACCATGCATGTCATAAACCTCATAGCCACCATTGTGAGTCTGGCGAGACATGTGGTTGATAGGAGCGGGGTGGCCTCGAGTCACACTGTAGCAAGCGAGGCTGCCCGATACAGGGAGTCCGTGAGGAGTCACTGGTGTTGAGGCAATTTGAGGAAGGGGATATTGGGGCACAGCTGTCATGGTATTGGTAGGAGGAAATTGGGATGCCTTGGTCTTACGGTCAGCCACCGTGCAGGTCTTTCCTCTACCCTTGATTCCTTTGTTACTGTTCTTGTAGTGCGTGGCGAAGTACTCAAAAAGTTCGCGATCGGCTTCGGTGACTTCCTTACCCGAGGCAATGATTTTGGCGAACTTCATTGTAAGCTTCTTCAGTGTCTTCTTGTGGAAGTTGTTTTGGTGCGTCTAGCAACTGATTAGAACGTCGCCTATTTCGAGGACCCTTTACACATACCTTCATGTTTCCAAGCTGTGAGAATGTCTTGTTGCAATCGTCGAGGATGCAAACAAAGGGCTTGAGGCCTTGGTGAGTCTGTAGGTGGGCGCGAAGGTTACCCCGTTGAGCAAAGTGGCGATAACACTTGTCGCAAGCAAAGGGGCGTTCGCCAGTGTGACGACGTCTGTGAGTCTTGAGGTTGCCAAGTTGAGAGAAGGTCAGATCGCAGCCAGGGAAGGCACAGTTCTTAAGGTGTTAGTTGAAAGCACTCAACCGTGGATGTTCTCACTCACGTATGGCTTGATGCCAGTGTGCGTCCTGCGATGAATGTCGAGATGGGTCTTTTGGGTGAAACTCTTCTGGCAGTTGGGGCCATCACAGCGGTATCTCTTTCGAGATGTCTTGTCCATAGGACCTGGTGTCCCTTGACTTTCGAAACTCGTGCCGGAGGCAGGAGACATTCCAGGAGTGAGTGGCTGCTGCACTGTATGGGCTTGCAGGTCTGCCTTTCGTTGGATGGCTTTCATCAGCTCATCCACTTCTGTTTCGAAATTGACCTGATCGCCAGGGTTGAGAGTTTCGTTGGAGGTGATAGTCTTTGAGCCCATAGATTGGTTGGTGCCTGAAGACCTGGCAGTCGAAGGTTGCGAATGGCTTGGTGCCGGAGAAGGTACCTGTTCGGCATATGTGTACTTCATCTCCCGAGAATAAGAGGGAATTCGGCCGTGCTCATTATCATGTCCCGTAGGTCCGCGATCATTGTATTCTATTTTGAAAGGCGTTGAGTAGTGGGGAGGCGTAGGCGGGCCTTGATATCCTCCAAATTGGTAGGGATTGGGAACCTGGTAGTGAGGTGCCGTGAGGCTGTTCACCGGACCTGAACTGTAAGGTGGCTGAGCCATGTAAGGTGTCATGACAGGTCGTTGGAGAGGACCAGTAGCGGTGGCTCGAGAGTCAAAGGGAATCATGTGTGGAGATTCGCCAGGAAGTTGCTGCGACCAGCGCCCCCAGTAGGGAGCGTCTGAAGATTGAGCTGCAAGGGCCATTTCCAAATTCAAGGTATTCTTGCTCACAAAGCAACGCTAATAGCTTCTGCTGTCTGGGTTGGTGCTCAAGGGAACACCGGGCAAGACTTGGTGCTGTTAGAGATGAAGTGACAGGTGAAAAGCCCCCAAATCTATGTAGAGAAGCCAAAGTAGAGTATGTAGGAGAGTATGGATGGTGGTATAAGTTATGGGCAGGAGATTTAACCAGATAGCTGAGCAATCCGGAGGGCTCATGTATACATACACGAGACGAAATGTGACATATTGCAAGCATCCTGCGCCGAAAGACTCTCGGGAGCGAAGTGAGTAATCTCCCTACAGTGATCCCATCGAATCCAATCGATTCGCGTGGCTGCCAAACCGACGTAGGTGGTACAACGATCGATGCTGGTGGCATCATGTTCCCCTGCATAATTATGCACGAGTCCCGATGGGTCAAGATTCTCCCTCCCCTGTAGAGATTGTCTACTCTCTCACTCCCAATACAGAGGCGCGCTGAGCAGATCCTTTTCACTACTCTTTCCTGCACCAATGATATACAGTACGATCGCATCATGCTTCCCCCACGCCATGCAGCCGTTTGATCCCTGCGCGCTTTTTCTGTGCGGCAAGGTGCCCACTAAGTGTCGGATGTGCACATTGTGTTCCGTGCCTTGCACACCATCTCAGATCTAGCCGCCACGACAGGGGCTTTCCCTGTCTGTGTCCACTGTCTCGTAAACGGTGATGTGGAATAAGGATGTCGCACCGGGCTGTTAGCGTCGCGGGGTTGGGTCGAGGTGGTCATGTATACAGTGCTAATTGTGTCCATATGCACACAGTAATCGGAAGTGGCCGCTAACCTTTTCAGCGTTAGAGGACGTCCATCACTCACTGGTCCACCACGGCACACAGGCACCAAAGTGTGGACGGCGTCTTACGAAGCAGAAAGTATGAATCGAATCACACTGATTTCGAGTACAATTTCCCCTTGAAGCCAGTCCATATTGTTGGAAATGTGGAGCTTGATTGCCACAGTTCCGCGCATGTCTCTTTACTGAGTATATAAGAACGAGCGGTTAAGTCATACAGATATGCAAGCCAACATCGCCACTAAGAACTTAGCACTCCGTTTATTCCTAGTCATTTACCTCTCTTTACTCATCTTAGCTGCAATGTCTGCCGTCCACCCAATGTCGTCCAACGACGAATGCAATGTCATTAACGATGACTTGTTCCGCGTTGACAATTCTACCGATTGTGATTCTACTGACGGTCCCATAACCGACGATGATATTCCTGACGGTTACATTACCGACTTCGATGTTCCTGATGACGATGACACTTCTTTTGGTATTTACGACGACGCCATCAACTATGACCCCATCCAAGACCACTCTACCAAGCTGAGATATCTTGTAAGCACATATCGCGTGTGTTGTGCAAACCGTCGCTGATCCTTCTTATTAGTTGGACTGGATGGCCCGTGTAACCAGCGGTCTACTGAAAACCAATGTACCAATGGAACACGTTCCTCAACTTCAGAAAGATATATTGAGTGTCATCATGCGCGGGGATTGCGCAGATATCATCTCCTTGATTCCGGGATATCTCATACTCAACCATCACCCCCATCTTATAAGCATTCAGCTTGTCAATGAGTTAAATCATGACAGCCTCGAACGCATGGCCACCACATCAATGCACATAGAGAGAGTCGTGGCAATAGAGTATAGCCGTTCTATCCATATTTTTGGTTTTGAAACCTGGTTCTTTAACCGCTAGAAATACTAAAGTGCTCTTCCGCTTTTGCGCTTGCCTTTCACGCGTGTTCTTGTTCATCATCCCTAGGACGACGAAGCCCTGGGAGTAAAAGTATTGAAGTAGGCCCCAAACATTATGAGCCGGTAGCTCCTTTTCTATCTACTCTACCACGCAAAAGGGAGGAGGGCGGTCTCATGGGCCTGACCAGGTATTCTACCTAAGTATATTTGAGAATCAACCAAATTTTCCAATGCTGAGTCAAGCAAACTCTTCCGAAGTAAGACCTTTGAGTCAAAACATAATATTCCCAGTCCTTCTTGTTTTCGAGCTGAACAGCACCTTAGATCACATCCCCGAGGGAAAGGATTGAAACAGCAACCAAGCTTCCTGCAAGATTATTAAGAGGCTGATGTCATTCGAAATTATTCACCATAGATTCTGTTTTCGCCTACTAGACCAAGGAACAGAACGGAATTTACAACACGATTGCATATCTTGATGTTCATCCCCAGTGGCTCCTCCATCGCTTGCCACAGTGAAGGCAATCAGCAGATTTTATCTCCTCCTTAATCTTATCGAGAAGACCGTTTTTCTTCATGGCTTGTGTCTTTGGCATTTCGCATAGAACTCTCAATGCCTCGTCCCGTCTGCCACTGTCTGGACTCATACAGATGTAAACACTCTCGAGGAAGGGAGACCAGTCGTCCTCCCCAACCTTTTTGAAATGGGCGTTCTCTATCCTTAAGAGCCTGGGCGTGACTGTGAGGCAACTCTGGGTTATATATGTTATCCCGAAAACCAACCCGCCTCTTAGGGTAAATGTAGAATGTAGAAGGCCTGGTTTGAGGATCATTGCTTCATCTCTAGTCTGGACAGCAACCTTGCCTCCCTCCAGACGATCCCAGGAGCTTGCTAAAATCTCCTTCAAATCTCGACATTCACCCCAAATGGTCAGATTGTGTTCAGTTGGAGGAAACATCATCCAGAGTTTCACACAACCCAGCCCAACCAATGTTATTCCCTCATAACCTTGATCTATTGTCCGCTTAGTCATTTCTGTGAAGACATAGTGATGTATATCAACATACCGACATGTGCATCAATAAATGTGCCTTCTGGTGTGATGTTTGTGTAGGTTTTCTCCTTCTTGTCATCGGGGTCGCCTCCAAGAGTCTTAGGCCTCCTTACTCCGTCCCCAGGGCCCAAATTTGTTACATATTTGACACAGGGCGGATTGGGCTTGTTGAGCTGAGCCAGGACGGGTACCAAATTACCGATCTTTTGTGGACTGCGCGGCTGGTCACTAGAGTAAACTGTAGACTTGGTTTTGTCAAAGTTGTGAAGACAATCGTTCAGAATTTGCTCATCAGTGAAACCCTCAACCCGACAAATGTTTGCAGAGAGAAAATAGCACGCTTGGGAATCGTCTTCCAGAAGTGAGAGACCGCCTGTTCCATAAATTAAGCCCTTGACCAACTTGGCTAACTTTGGCTCCGGGTATCTAGGAGACTTATCAGCAGACTCATCAGCAGACTTGAGAAATTCTTCAAGTAAGCCATATGTCTCCAGATCCACATTGTGGCGCTTCCGCAGATGCCTAGAGAATTGAGTTTTTATTGTAGTAAGGCAATAATAGCACACTCTGTCCGGCATGTCTGAATCTGGACAATAAAAGAATTTATAGACAGTGATTTGTTATTGTGAGGACTGTCGTGAGGACTGTCGTGAGGACTGTCGTGGGGACTGTCGTGGGGACTGTCGTGAGGACTGTCGTGAGGACTGTCGTGAGGACTGTCGTGGAGACTGTCGTGGAGACTGTCGTGAGGACTGTCGTGAGGACTGTCGTGGAGACTGTCGTGAGGACTGTCGTGGGGACCGCTATGAGAGTTGGCAAATGGCCCTGAACTTCCTGTCCGCCTTCTGAGCAGCTATCCCAGCAGTTTTCTCAGCCAGTAACCGGTGAGACTTCAACAGCCCAGACATAGAGATGTTATTCTCACCCCCCATTATGCAGCCCCTGGTTTTTCACGAACATGAGGCTGTCCCAGCCAGCCATGGCTGCATTCCGTTCTCTCGTACCCTGCATCTACTTCCCATTCTCGAACCTGCATTGCGTACCTTGCATTCGCAGGGATCTACAGAGAGCGCCTAAAAGATGGTTCACGCTACTGTATACATCCTTTGCTTTTGACGAGGCCCCTAAATTACCTATAAGGGGCTTCTAGTCTTGACTTGATCTGTTTCTTCTCATTGTCAGTATAAGTATACTACATACAAAAACATCTGGAGTTCCAGGACAACGACTTCATCAACTTCGAGTTGTCGAAGTTCGTTGTGGGGGGGCGCTAAAACCAGATTTGCATTAGGCTGATCGGAGGTACGTTCTAAGATTAGCGGCTGGGGATAGATACAAGGTTACGGAATTAGGCAGGGGGGGCATGCGAGTAGCGGTAAGTGTGTCAGAGCACTGGAGAATATTTCAGTACGCAAGGAGTAAGTTTAGGAACACCCAGGTACCAAGG
>NW_022194807.1:335826-369918 GCF_900067095.1 Fusarium proliferatum ET1 | reverse complement strand
ACCAAAGAGCACCAAAGAGCACCAAAGAGCACCAGAGAGCACCAGAGAGCACCAGAGAATATTTCAGTGGCAGGGCGTAAGTTTAGAAACATTAACAAACTTCAATTTGTTCTCATTCTCGTGGCTGTGTACTAATGAACCCGCTATGATGTGCATATGCTGACTATAGTAAATCCCATCTCACTTACCCCCTTGGGGGTTGCAGAAGCTACAATCAGTGCCTTCATCAGTCTTTCCACCTGTGCAGTTTTGGCACCCTGATCCTGGCATTTTGTGTTGAGGCAGATGTTCAACCTACGCCAGTGTTAGAACTATATCTTGTATGCACATGCGATGGTGGCCGTACCAGTGTTTATTTTGAACCTCGAGCAATAGGAAGTTAATAAAAGTGAAGTCTCTGGCCTTCAGACACGAGAAAATCCCTCATTGTATGTATTTGAAATAACTCAGTAAGTACATATGGGTCATAATCAACCCCATCTAAACTCTATGACGTCAAGTCTACCCCGCGCAAAACAACAAAACTTCACGAATCACCGACTATTACCATGAGAAATTTCACGATGCCGCTCGACGATCGAATAACTCCTGACAATGTACGTCAGCATTTTCAAGATCGCGGCTTCTTCTTTCAAGAGATAGAAGATGTCGGGGCAATCGTCAAAGAGGCGTATGACTGCAAACGCATAAAGAGTGTAGTCTTCCAACGCTTTAACGATTCCCTCCATTCCAACCCCGTTAGTATTGCATCGCTACATCAAGTACTCATATTAATCTTTCTCAGTTACTAGCGAAGCTCCTAGAAGATCACTGTGAGAACTCGAAAGTCACCTGGGCCTGGGGCAAATGTTATGGCTTTTATGCCTGGGACAATCTTTCCTCACCTCAAAAAGATTCAATAATTCTCTACATGCTCGCTCCTCAGTCGCACGCATTCTGTGCCGTTGGCTCCCATCGAGACAAGAAGGAGATAAAATCGGCGTATGGGAATGGCGCCCTTGAATTGAAAGACGAGGTATTAGCATCGTACGATAAAGAGGATGTCAAAACAGAACTTGGTGGCGTGTAAGGACTTCTGCCCCCTCTCATTATATTCTACTTACCAGTTCAAGTCTTTGCATTTCCCCATCGCTTGGACACAAGATGTTGGACGGATACTCCAAAATGTTCACCATGACAAGAAAATAACAACTATAATTTTCGGGTTGCCTATAGCTCGATTGGATGGCTGAATTATCACATATCTTGGTTTTGCTGCATCATCTTCTGCCAGATTGATTGGATTTCGAAGTTTTTCTCAGCCTCTTCTTCCGTTCCAATCCTCCCTCCCCTTGAATCAGCAGCTTGTTTTTCTGTCGTTACAACCCTCGAATGAGAACTTTTCGACAGACGTTTTCGTTTTATATTAGGTTTCAACCCAATCTCCGTAACCTCTTCTTCCCGTTTTCTTTTTACCGAGGGCCTAGTCACGACGCCTTTGCACTTGTGTTTGATATACAAAAAGCCACTACTGAAATCGCCTTGACAGTCAGAACACAAAGCCCCTTTGTAATCTAGGTGGATCAGCTCGAACCTATAAACAATACGGCTTGGAGATTCATACGTGTCCAAATATGTCGATCAGCGTCACTTTGTTTTGAAGTCTGAGGAAAGTAATCGCAATACGGGCAGGGAGCGACGTTATTTCCATTAAGAGGTGATTGGGGAGGTTCCTTTTTGCCTGTAGTGACCAAGGCGTGGAGAGCGTCACACCTAGACTGGGCCATGTCAGGTCCGTGGCATAAAGCAAGCGCATTACAAAGCCCACCTTCAGTTCGTCTAAATGGTCGATCGCGTCCTGGCATGAAAGGAGTACAACACTGCATGAAAAGGAACAAGGGCAATTCCGAGGAAAATTCATTGCGACGGTGATGGCAATAGATGACAGTGTAGAGTCCTGGTGGCTGGCTAATCTTGGAGCTCAGCCCAGTTATCGATCCACTTATCACGTGGATGCTACCCAATGGAATTGCTAAGCGGCTCTATGTAGCCCATTAGGGAGGGGGTCGACAATCAACCGCGATGTTTGGTAGACTCGACGCCACGCATTGGAACAAGTTGAGGAATGGCGTTGATAGTCAGTCAAAAGCACTTCGTGTGTATGAAAAGAGAGATATAGTTTGTTCGACTACCAGCTAGCGGAGTCCGCACAACTTATTGCATATGCTATCACTCTACAATTCCATCGAGGAAAATTCTAGAGTGCACATTTGTGGATGGCCCCAAAAGGTGTCCGGCCGAAACCGGCTTAATACCGGCTAACAGCTACTCGTCATGATCCGAGAAGGAATTGTTTAACGAGTTGCCTTTCGAAGACTTGATTCCATGGCATCAGCGAGGCCGACGCCGTGAACTCCAGATTCCGTAATTAAGCCATCATCTCAATCAGCTAGGTATAGAAGTGTTTCCGTCGCATCGGCATATCGTTCGTTAACGCTTGCAGATCGAGGGGCTGGCCAGGGATGAAGTCGAGAACGAGCTAAGCTTGTGTAGTGGGCTGTCGCGAAGTAAGCTGTCCTAAGGAGCTGTTATCTTGCTCTGCGACTCTACACGTGGATGCGATGAAGAAGCGTTGTCTTGAGAGGCGTGACTGACCTTCCAGCTATAATCGACCATGTATCAGAGTGGTGAACAGTGGCCTTCACAGCGTGCAGAACGCGTTGAGGCCAGCGTGATCCGAGCTGGAGATGCGGCAACGCTCGGTGTTTGTGTCGAGATGCTAGCGTGTGAGCCGCATCTTGGGCGACGGGGTTGCCTGTCGCTTGATAGGGAGGAAGCTTCGTCGCATTTCGATGTCGCTCGAGAGGGAATATTCAATAGAGTAGATGTCATGTGTCAGAGAGCTAATTGAAGAATGGCATGGAAGGCATTCGTGCCGTGGGTAGTCAACAGCTTGGCCAACATGTTTCGCGGATGGTCTCCAAAAGGGCGAACCGATTTTCCGGCTGAAAACCGGTTAACAGCTATGGCCATCATCACGGTGACTTGTGTAGGGTAGACTGAAGAGCGAGACCTCGAAGTTTCCAGCTAGCCAACATGCAGGTTCCTTAGGAAACTCGGAATTCATGAAAAAGATTCTGCTTTTCTTGGCACAAAACTCTGGTAAAACAATATGTGAGGACTAATCTATTAGAAAAACAATTTGGAACTTCATGATCTTTAGTGTAAGCGTGCCCCGCCAGCGCGGTTATCTATCGTTTTGGCGCGAAATGTACGCGATGCCGAGGTACAAATTGGTGAGCTTCAGCAATATTCAACAAACTATCTAGATCTAAAGAAGAGGTTTTGATTCTGTCCTAATACCTAATCTCGCGCTTCTACATGATCTGAATCCCAAAGAAATCGGATCGCAATGTAGCCAGGATGCCGAACGCTCCCCTGAGAGCCCCGGCAAATTTATCTTGATGTGTTGCCTGCCCCTTCAGCACGCTGTGGAATGTACGACTCGAAGTATAGCGCCGCCAAAGCTCGCTCCCGCATCGGACCGTCTGCATGGTTTATAAACAGCTCTCGCCTAATAGTGTTATCTGGGCTCAGAGGTGACGTACATTGCTCTGTTGTGAGTCGAGACCTCTCCCCAGGCCGTCTCGGACTAGCCAGGTCAATTTCGACTTGCAGTTGATGCGCCTGCGCGATTAGCAGCTGATCCCTATGGCCCGTAGGGGGAGAAAACTGCGCTAACATGACGAAGTACCATCCGCCTTCATGGCTCCCATCTAGTGTGCATACCAGTCCCCATTCGGCATGATGGGGAAGATCAATATGTGGAACACGGGACGTGGGGGCGGCCCGCATTCAGGGCAAACATCCGGCGCCGCCGTTCGGACCCTGTTGATGACCGTTACTGCTAACCATTTAGCTACCACGGCATTCGGAAACGAAGAGGATCGAGCGTCTGGCGAGATTGTCCATGAAACGGTATCTACGCTTGTATATACGTGCCTCTCATATCCCGGAGTGCCGGCGTCTTGCTGTTTCCTTGCCCAAGAGTCTAGCCAATTACCGTTGCTGTTATCTCAAGACTACGTTATGCAGGGATGTACCAATGTCCAAGCTTTGTGCATTTGCTAAAGCCATGAAGATGGTGTCACCCGGACGGGGAAACCTACCCGGTAGGCCAAAATCGAGCCAGAAACAAGCCCCTTTCCGGTTTGGCGCAGTGTGAGATACGATTGAGCAATTGAAGATGCATTGACTTGCAAGGGGCGACATCTACCATCCTCTTTGTTTTTGCTTCTGGTGGTTCACACCAACGTGTCTCGGTATGGCATGCTTGACTTATATGGTGTGAGTACCCAGCCAGCATGTTTAGCTGTCTATCATCATTGCTGCATTATTTCATTCATAATTTTCGACCTTATCAACGCTCCTTTCGTAGACGACTCTTCCCTACACTATTCAATGCTTCATTGAATGAATTGTCGGCTAGATACTCATGTTTTGACAGTGGATGTGAATGTCATCCACAAGGTCGACACTGGAAATCTTGCTCACTTACACAGCATGTGGAATGGTAACCTATATCCTATGCGTATCTCACGATAGATGCTGACTAGCCAGTCTTCTCTAAATGCGCAGACTCCGTTAAACAGGGACGAAGACTACAGAACATCTGCTGGCGACTTTGGTAAAGAGAGAGCTTTGTTGTTGACAACGAGGAAAAGACTTCCCCTACCACTCAGACTCTTCCTGAGAATATTGCTTCCGAGACGGGGATATCTGATCTGCCTGAACTATCTGGCAGTGTTGAGTCTCTTCTAGACGAAGAGGCCGTTGAATCTCCTCCAGTGCCAGCACAACTGGAGATTGCGCGCCCTCGTGTCCAATGTCAGGTCTCTTGTGCAAGCACCCGAAGCAAACGTGAACGGCATATCAGCTCCGACGACTTTGGGAAGATGGCTGTTTCCATTGCTGGGGACAAGGGTCCTCTGGCAGCCCCTCGTCATGATGCTCCTGTCACCAAGGAGCCCCTGCCAGTTCCTCCAGCTCTCGAGCGATCTGATTTCAATACAGCCGAGTCGAAATTGCCTGCCAAGTCCATCACAGCTTCGAAGGGCTCATCGCAACCTTCGTCCCAAAGCCTCATGCGTGGCTTTTGGCCTTCCCAGATTCCTCCCCCTCAAACTATTCTCGGTGCTGCTCCATCATCAGACGAGATTCAGGAGTCTCAGGCATCGCCTGTGTCTAGTAAACAGGGCCAGAGTCTCAGGCCCATTGCCAGGAAGCCCGTGTTTCAGATCGGCGGCTCCTCTGAAGAGGATGGCTGTCTTCAGAGCGCCATGGGTTCATCACGGGCTGACCCTTTCATCTCTACACACAAGAGACAGGCCTCCTTCGGTAACAATGTTATGACACGAACAATAGATGATGAGGCTGCTGTGGACTCGGATACCGACGACTATATCGACGAGAGCGCCATTGATGATGATGACGACTCTTCGGATTGGGAGGACGCAACGGAGGAGAGCGGCAAATCCGGCATGGACAATAAGTTCTTCCAGCGGGTGGACTCCAAGCTCAACTTGGCCTCGCGACAATCACTCATTACTCTCATGCTTGCTCAGAATGATTGCGCGCGTACTCTTGGCAACCACGCTTCTCAATCGATGCTAGCCATTCCACGATCTCGTATGGCCCACGGCCCATCATTGGGTGCCTCGCCTAATGATTCTGACGAGGCTCCCCTGATGATGAAGGGCATGCGTGGTCCAGGTGTCAAGCCTTTTCATGAGGTGCCTCGTTCTAGGGCTCAACCCATCATGACTGGCCCCAATCACATTCAGCCTCAAGTTGCGCTGTCACCTCGCACCACTCGTCGCAACATGTTGGCGACTGAATTGACCGAGTCTCTTCGACGCCACCTCCTCTGGGAGCGACAAGTGAAGTCGTCGACGGTCAATGCTGTCCTCAAGCGAAAAGGTCAATCAAAAGATGTGGGCAACCTAAAGCAGTACCCTGAGAAGCCTTATATGAAGAAGAGCGAGGATGTGAAGGCGAGCAGCTGGAACCCACCATTTGGTCACCAGGCCGCCGACCTCTTCCACACCCGAGGATGGTGAATGCTCACTGCCTAATATTAATACAAATGGTACCTAAGCTTCGAAGATCGCGTTGAATGTCTAGCTAGCAACCTTGTCCCTATCTTCTCCTGCTGATAATAATTTGGGATTGATGCCAAGGTCAACGCTCATCTGCCGTGAGCTGTACCACGGAAGCTTGAAACGACGAAGCCGTGGTCGAGTTATTCCAGATAGCCTCCTCGTATACTTCAAACAGGCTCGACCGAGTGAGAATGCTACGAATCAAGAATGGGAATGTTTCCAGATAGCCACTATATACAAATCACTACGGCGAAGCAGGGACTCTAATAAAAGCCGGTTGCTGTTGCATGTGAATTAGCAGCTGCAGCGATTATGCTTTCTGTCTCTACGCTTTTAATTGAACCGGCCGTTCGTCTCTCCGTGTCTCTCCATTGGGCTAATCGAAGTAGTGACTGCCTTCGGGTTCTGTGGGCTCAAAGCACCCAAACAGCTATTGAAGTCGTGTTTTCGGCCATCATACAAGCACGTCCGAGATGATCAGGTCGGAAGCACCCCTGCCCTCCCAGGCCGAGTGGTGATCATGACTACTCTGACTGAAGAAACGAACCCACGGGCCTTCGCTACAGGGACCCACGCCACTGCTCGTCGAGGACAAAGAGCGGGGCGTAGTAGTGGAGAAGGTGTTTGCAGGCATGCATAAATGAGATGCAAAACTCTAAGTAAGGGTATACTCAGCCGAAGGGGAAAAAGAAAAGAAAGGCATGCGTACTAGTGCTAAATTAACTACTTGAGAGGATGGACCACCGAGGAGTGAACAGACTCTATGGCGACTGCATCGATATCAAGCCAACACTACTCCAAGATTTACCAAGCCTCTGTTTAGAACCCTCTAATTTATTATCATTGTTTTATCATATTTGCGAAGTAACTAAGATCGTGACGAAGATCAAACACTGTCGTCTGAATTCTCGTCAGAAATCAGCCCGCGAGCAAAATGCTCAAAGCTTTGATCGCAATATCGGCCTTCCTACTGGAAACCCTGAAACATGTGGCTTCAGAAGTATCCTATCTCTTCACTTTTGGCGACCATGAACGGCGATCCGAGGACATTGAAAATTGCTACTGTATGTATTCTTCTACCTACCTGAGGATTAGCAGAGAGATAAGAGACTGAAGCAATGCCCGAGACGACAGGGACTCAAGCCCATCCTCACACTTTAGAGGCTCAAGCGTCTGGAATACCTGTCGTTCTTTGCCGACCCAACCCCGAACAGGCAACCGAGGTCGCGAAATGGCAGGTAAATTCGACAGTGATGGTGAACCCTAAGATTACATGGTATGATGGTGATATGATAGAGCTCCAAATGCCATCTGAGACAATCTCATATGGCCCTCGACCGGTTTCGGATTTCCCGGGAATCAAGGCTTTTGCGCCTGTTAATGACTCTACCGAAGAGTCTGGAGATACTGAACCTGTGGAGGTAACGAAACTATTTTGCCATGAACTTATTTCTGAAGGTATTCGAAAGAGCTTGAAGGGAAAGGGTGTCGAGGTGGAGGAGTTTAGTACGTGGGAAGAACTCAAATCTCATATAGAACATATTTAGTCATTCGTACCGATCTTCGCATCCTACCATCGTTATATACATAATCTTTCAGTGGCCGAGTTCAAAAAGAGTGCATTGCACTGCCAGTCAGCAGCATCTTCCAAAACAGAGTCGTACCAACCAGCAAGCACACACATAGAAAGCCTGGGAGATGGCATTGTACACGAGACGAGACCGAGACGGGATGAAGAAATGGCAACACTGGCGGCTTTGCACAGAAGACCCGAAACCCACGATCAATGCTGCCAAACACTCAGAAGCTCCAGACGTTGCCCATAATCGGAAGACCCGTAGAAATGAGATTGTTAACGTGCTGGTTAGGAGAATAATAGTGATGAGCCCAAGCATAAGACGCAGCCAAAGGAGAGACCTTTGTTGGCTGACTGTAGGCACTATGTTAATCTGACGATACATAGGGATGTCAAGAAATATACGCGAGCGTCAGATGGGTCAATAGGAATAGCACTGGTTGATTTCTTCTATCCTTGACCTTCTATCAACAATTATTGTTTGATATACGAGGGAATAGCGCATGTTGCTTCGGTTGTACAGCCAAGTTTCGCCGCTTTACTTCTCCTTTTTGTCCCAATCGTTCTGACAGGTAGGCTCGCAGCGAGATTGCGGACAGAGCTACACGAACAGTATTGCATGGCCAAGTTGCGTCTTCGCCAGCGTGTTCATCATTCACTACACAATCGTCTTAGAGAACTATCGCTTGTAACAGATCCCGTGCTTGTCTTCGCCGCCCAGTGTTTGAATGCATGCCCTCCTCGCATATCCCCTCGAATCAACACAGATGATCCCCATTAATTGAAGAACCAACACGAGGCCATTGACCTTGTCTCGAACTTGCCCGATTAGGCTGTTTAATCCGACTCATCGTCTCTGAGCCTGTCGCCGCTAACGAGTGACAATCCCTCCGCGTCCTCGTCTGCGTCAGGCACCTTGATCGAAGTCCTCCAGAGTTTGATGGCAATATCGTGTTTCTCTGGTTTGCGCCCATTGTCGAGCACCTCCTGGGTAAACTCAACCGTGCTCAAGGCTGGATCATCGACGGAGGCTGCGGCTGCAACTGCCTCTACATCCGGACCTGCGTTGCTGTCCCTTGTATGTTCCACATCGTTCACGCCTTGCACTGGAAGTGTCGTCTATGCCTCGGACTCAGCAGGCTCGTAATCATCAGTACTCAGTAGCTCCTCAACAGCCGCGATGGTCTTCGCAGTACGGGTGGCCTTCCTCAGCTCCAGATCGACAGTCGAAGTCGCGTCATCATCATCGCCATTCTCTGCTATTATGCTGAGTGTGCCGGTCGGCTCCGTTCCGCTACCAAGATTTCTGAAGCGAGTCAGTCCAATGACACGATTGAACACCAACATAAAAAATCCCAGGACCCAATTGACCACGTCAACAACACAGGGGCACCGAAAGTCATGGGCCTCCTCTGCATTGCCCTCAGTCTCCGCATCAACAACTGCAGCCGTGCCTGGAGCAGCCTCAGCCCTATTCTCCTCGTTCTGTCTCTCCTCATCTTTCCGCATTTCCTCTGCCCTGGCCAATCTCCCCCCCTCTTCCTCGAGTTTGACAGCGTGGAAAGAAGGATCAACAAAGGCGACCCTAAAGCCGCTGTCGCGCTCGATGATTTGCGGCATCATCTTGCTTGGCCCAAGCTTCGGCACCGATAAGACCCCAGGCACACTGAACCAAATGCGTCTCTTCTCGTCGGTCTTGAGGTCGAAGAAGTCGCCAATTAGCTGAGTAGCCACAGGCAAGATCTGAACGAACCGACCATTACACGTCCCGAGGATTTCGACGTAGTCGAAATTCGTACCTCGTCGAAGCTGTATTTCGATGGTGGTTCGTCCGATGAGTACGAGTCGTGAAACAACCGAGTAGGCGCGCTGTTCTCTTCTCATGCAATGGGTACTCTAGTAGAGACCCAGGCTCAAGTCGAGATCTTTAGGAGTGATATGGACGAGTTATGGGCATTGTGAGGCACTGGCCATACATGAAAAAAGCAGGGCCGACTGATCCTCTCCAAAGATGAATGGGCGGAAGTAGTCACGAGAGCAAGTCTTGCTGTTATGGCTGAGCGACTGACGTGTACGTACTGATGCCGGGTACGCTTGGTGGTCCCAGACAACCGGTAAATAAAATTTCGCAGGTTTGGGACTCAAGTCTCTAGGGGAGATTTGGCGTGATAACAACCCTGGCCAGCCTGATAAGAGGTTATAATCCAAGGTCAGGAATACGAGACGTATCCAAAATCTTCATGCCCACGACAAGTACAGCTGGACTGAAAAGACAGCCTTATAGACCCAACCTGACAGCCAGATGTGCCATCGTTCTTCTTGTTTCCAGAGGCTTGAAGGGCTGTTTGGTTTGCTTTACATGTCCTTCATCACTGTAACGCCTAGGGTCTTAGCAGATCAGTGAAAACACATGCAATCACGTCAATTCGACATTGGGTACCACTTTATGTTCTGCTTTTTTAAAAATTTATTTTTCTTCTCCTTATTGTCGCCAACTCCTTTTCTTATGCAATATTAGTCTTGCAACCTCCTTCAGCTTCAAAGATCTTGCCAACCGCCTTTCCGAACTCCAAGAAGCGACGAATACGATATCGAGGGGCGAGGGACGACAGGCCAGTGGATCTGTCGTAGTCACCCTTGAAGCCCAGGACGTTCAATAAGGGGGCATGGAGGCCCTCCACCATCATCAGCTATCTTGAAGTTCGGAACAAGACATGGTTTTCCGCAATAGTTTTGGTACCACCTAGGGGAAGGAAAATCGTCCTTGAGCGATTCCACTGAAGTAATGGGGTCTCGGTACCATTGCATCCGCTTATAACAACTTTGAACTTGCATCCTCTGTGTGTATTCCATTTGACCCGGAGACATCCACGTCTTTGAGCGATGCTTCTCGATGCTCTACTGCAGGTTGTTCTAGTAGCCATTTTCCCAAATGTTTGATAGCGGATTCGTAGTCCTTGTTATCGAGAAACTGGTGCAGGCCTCCCGCAGTCCTTCCTCTGAATATGTTTTCCTGAAGGCCGCAATCCGCGTTCTCGTTGTCATAACGAATTTGCAAGATCTTGTTTATGGTACCTTTCGTGAGCTCTGCTGGAAAATGGAGCATCTTGTCCACTCTCTGAGGACGTCGAATGACCTCGTCAATCTTTCTCAAGTGATTCGTGGTCAAGAAGATTACGGTGCCCTCAGCACCTAACTCGCCACAGAGCCAAGACTGAAGTGTCTGTTTCTTGATCGGCTGCCTTTCCGAACCTTCAGTATCATCACCACCTTTGTCAGGTTGTGCAGCACTCAACTGATCAATCTCGTCGAAAACAACCAAAGATTTAGGTCGCGTAGCATTGATCAGTTGCCTGAACTGATCTTCAGTGCTCCCACATGCGTGGCGATAGAGTGGGACATCCAATACCGAGGCAATCACATCTGGCATGGCGGTTTTTCCAGTTCCAGGGGCTCCATGTAGAAGGTAAACCCTTTTCCACTTTCTGCCTTCTTTGGCGTACTTAGACCCTGCGTCAAAGAAGTCTCTGACTTCCGCTATCATCGCGTTCAAATGTTCATGATGGTATGTCTCTGCCAGTCGCTTCGGCCGCGGCTGATCAACCCACCTATCGTAGTGAGCCGTGTGTTGCTGAAGCTTGTTGTTCTTGAGGTATTTCGCCAGTTCAGTTTCAGCGAATCTTTGGGCAGGTTTATTGTTATCCAGAGTGTATATATGAGAAGATTTTCCGGGCAAAAAATGAAGACATTGCCGTCGTAGACGAACAGCTTCGGTCCGCGTGGAACCCAAAACATCTCGTCGATGTCTCGCTCCACTGGGTCTGATGCAATGTGGAAGTAACGTGCCATGTTCATGGTCACTGGACTTTGGTACAAGGTGCAAGAATAGCTGCTCAGATCAGGCCTGGATCTGGAAGTCCAGACAAACATTATTCGGCTGTAGATGTCGTGCTCTGGTATCTTTACTGAAGGCAGCCACTCAAGGATAGAATAACGGAGCCACCATCCAACAACAAGCACACAGGCCAATTGCCCGTAAAAGTTGTTGATGAACGGAGTCATAGCTCCCATGAGGGATGGTGCAAGATACTCAATCATAATGAAAACAAGGTTCGATGAAGGGAAAATGGATTGAAAGTCTGGATTGTTAGAAAGACTCAGGTAGCATGGCCGTGTCGATTTATTTATGCTGCTGGAATCAGGCCGAGGAAACGCAGAGCCACAATGTTTTCTCATGCCACCCACCCACCCACAACGCGGCTAGGGATGGCACCACTGTCATGGCAATGTCACAGCACTTTCCTACTTCATGCAAGCTGCCGCCGTAGGATGACAGTAGGGGGTTTGAAAATTGGTCACATCCTTGTCATTTGGGCATTGGGGCCACTTGAGTGGCCGACGCAAACATGATAGTCTGGTCAACCCAACAGAGATTCAATAAAGTTCCTAGGATGTTTTTTTCCCCTTATACTGACATGCAGTCATCATCACTTTCTAACCTCATTTCAGCAGCCGTTGCATGGTAGCGGCAGGGGGTTTGAAAACCAACTAAGTTGGGCCGGAACTAGCGAGCATAGACCGCCAGAATTCACAGTGGCTCATTTGAAACTAGCTTAAGCGAGCTCGGGCATGTAATTCGATAGGTCAGTTTCACCACTTGAAATCCGAGGACCGCGAAGAGACAACATGGCAGAGGCGTGTGCGTCCAAAAGTCCGGAGCATGAGAATGCAACAAGGGGTGGTGCCCTCAGGCGAATGCAAAGTATCCGTACTCCGTACAGGACAGCTCCTTGACAGGGATACCGCTTGAACCAGGGTCCATCCGTCTCACCCGAATCACTTTATAAGAGGCTGAAGTTGGTGCCTGTCACTGGCAGCTGGAGCAAGTCTTTGGAGTGCAGGCCCCGCTGATTGCATGAGCTAAATTGAACGACCTGTCAATCCAAGACGGAAACCGGTCAATAGAAGCCGAAGTTGGAAATTCTGCATAAAAATGAGAGAACTAGCTGGGTTCATATCTCCAATGCCAGACACGATATGGCGGTGAGAATGAATACAATGTACCCCGTACATGCATCATGCTCCTCACAAGCCCGGTATCCTTCCTCTCTTCTTCAGCTTTGGTGACAAGGAGAGTGGATAGACAAAAGGTTTGAACAGAAGCTCGAACTGATGGAGCAAGCACCAACACAAGGGGCTGTCACCTATCGTCCCTTGTCCCTGAAACAATAAGGTCATGTATCCTCTCCTGCTTTGGCAATCAATGCCTGATCATACACCAATCAAAATGGACCTGAATTCGAGGAGGCCACTGGCAAGGTCGCCGAAGGGTCGCCGAAGGCAAGCTAGCTACGGGCCCCCTCCCCGGAGGATAGTCAAAAAAGTCCACTCTATGAAGATCGAAGAAAGTCTCCTCATCGAGATGAAATATCCCTATTTAGGTGACTGGTGATAGCTTAAAAAAGAGACCAAAGAGGCATAAGAGGCACAAGAGGCCAAGTAAGAAGAGGCAAAGGGGGAAGACCTTGAGGTCAAGCTAGGCGGAGGCTGTTGCCTCGCCTACGGTGACAGTATGTCAGCATCAGGATCTTGTCACCGCCGGTGAGATCAATGCTTGATGATCACATGGAACACAATAGACCGTGAACAACATCCACGTCGAGCGGCATTGGTATGTTGCGATGCACACTGGCTACAATGAGGAACAAACCACATGCGTTTCGGTGCCGTATATCAGTGCCCTTTTAGTAGCCTTGTCAAGTATAGTGTCATTAAAAAACTAGTAACATCGATGCGAGGCGCGCGCGTCGCTAGCTGAGAATATGAACTTGAGCGAACTTGGACTGTCTGACATGTAACTCTACAAGACAGTGTTATCCCTTGTAGTCTGTGAGGCGCAAAGAGAAGACACCATGCGTGGGGCAGGCTCTGGCAGTTGTCAAGGGACACCAAAGACGTGGCGTGAATCAGGCTCACCTGTATTACCCGGATCACCGCACAATCCGGAAGCTGAAGCTGCCGCCGCGCTCCGCTACGGCTGGCTGGAAATGCACCGATTCAGGTCTAGACTTGCACCCGAATCCCTAAGTTTCTATATAAGAATCTCATTTCCTTGCTAGTCTCAATTTGATCGGTTGTTGGAATCATCTCTTGGTGGCTAGCCTCTAGAAGCAACGGGAAGCCCATTTAGGATTTTCTTTCCCTGGAAAAGGAAGATTCAATGACTCAGATGAGTCAGTTTTCGACCCCCTTTGCCGCTACGATACAACAGCTGTCAAGGTGGGGTTTGGGGGGTGGGGTTTACTGGCTATGAAGCGACTGGCAGCTTCCAGAATACAAACAGTGCAACTCGTGAATGTGCGCGGATTCAAGGATCAGGTTGCCGTAGTCGTTTAACTTCCTGACTCGTATGGGTCGCAAAATGAGAAAACTTTTGCAGTTATCTGTGACTGGTATGTCTATTGTACAGTGTTGAGCACCTTCGCCACACACTCTAAAACAACACGTTCTTTGTCAGGTTTAGGGCTCTGCCTCATTAGGAGGTTATTTGTGGCATTGCACCAAAGGAGAGAATTGTGTGAAGCAATACCATCGTTAAAATTGAAAAGTATCGTGATATAATGTCTTCAAATGTAGGGTTAGGGTTCAAATGTAGGTAGCGAGAATCGAAATGTGTTTATCTAACCAGTAGGCATGTGTTGAGGGGCGCCGCAGCTTCATCATCAATTCGCAAGGGATCATGCAGCCGGCTTTCAAAATACTCAAAGCCTACCCTCCTTTCGACGACCAACACATATCATCTCCCGTGGAAAGGCGCTACATCAGCCAGTCTGCTAATTGCTCTCGGTGGTTTGGCATTCACAACACCGATAATGCTGTTTCGTCCACTCCCGGTTTTTATGAGTGAATTCACACTTGTCATTGTGGCAGACTTGCACGTCTCCTTCATTCTGGTGTTGACACTTGACTCAATTAGAGTGGTTATCAAGCAGTAGGAAGGTTACTTACATGGCAACATCTCCACTTGGGAGCGGTGATAACTTCCATATTTGATTAAGAGATTGAGGTTTGGTGTTTTGTCTTTGATTGATTGACGACAGAAGTTGAGGTTGTCATTCTTACTTTTATACTTGGGCTCTCTGAGCTAGCCTTAGATCTGGCACTAGGATTGATGAGCATCCTGGCGTCTGGGCGTCGTCTAACACAACTCATGATCATGGCGTACCCTGCTCATATCCACGCGTCCGTGGGTTGGGCTGGAAAACTCTTGGAAGGCGAATTATTTCGAGGCTTGAAAGCTGTGAGCTAACGACATAGATCAGATGTGTTGTCAAATGTCCCAATGCATCAGTGTGAGACTGCGTGATTTCCGTAGAATCTCCTAGCCGTCTACAGAAAGTTTCCCAAAGTACACGAGTTCACAGCTCGACCATGTCCTCCACCCATAACCACCAGGGATTCCCATGAGAAATACGGTGAGTAGTTAGTTCACCGCTCGAAATTCGCGGGTTCTCTCGAGATAATTAGTCCAAATATACACAAGTGCCCAGATAACAAATACCATACCGCTTCGTAAGTAGTCGGCACAGACGCCAGGCGGATGGCCATCATACCCTCACAGACACGAACCTACCGTATCATTGCATGGGTCGGTAAATCCATCATCATTACTAAAGGAGGACTTGGGGAAATATAGCATCTTACTTTGCAGGTCAAGCATGGGGCCGTGTTGGGCCTCATCACAGTGATGACCCGTTCCCTTCGCATAACCGAACAATCATCAGCGGACCATCAGTAACAGGAAACAGGATGTAAATATGTGAAGCGGTAAGTAATAACATTGCTAGCTTTTTCATGAGAAAATGAAGTAAATGGGGGCCCTCGGACATCGAAAGTAGTTGCTCGAAATGAGCTCAGCTGAGCGAAACTATTCATGCCAGGCAGGACTTGCCAACATCCTCTGTAGCAACCGTAAGGCTATAGGTAACACAGGTACTCATTCGCCATTACAGCTTGTTTCCTCATAATCCAAGGGAGCACTGAATTCACGCGAGGCACAGCCAATGTAGAGACTTGAACCAGATACATCTACGTCTACATCTTGCTACGCAGGCTTTGCTGTTACATTCACTGGTGATGAAAGAAATGAGCTCTCTCACGCACTTCGGCATGCATTCTTTCGCCTCTCTTACGATCCTAGAATGTTCAGGTAAGATATTCTTCATAATACGATCGACTAGAGTGACACTTACTAGCGTTAAGGCAGAATATGAGTAAAAGATTCTACAAGTTGTACCGTACCATTGGCTACGGGTAATCGTCGATCCTGCTCTTTCATACCAAACGGATAATTTGTCACGGGGTTTGCGGTCTGTTGGTATTTCGAGTCGCTCATCTCATTGAATAATTGGTGATTGCTCACCTCCGAGGTCACCTGACAGCTGGACGTTGGGTGCTTTGGTATTCTAACGACGGTCTACTTCAAGGCTCTTTGTCGAACCAGTTCACTACTTGGGAGTTTCTTGTTATGTGCCGCCAGAAGAAAGAATACTTAATATGGGCGTGGAGTGGCATCTTAAGTTTAGATTGCGATCCGCCCTGCATAAGCGGTCAGAGGCCGGGGATTTTCTTCAAGAGGGAAAAGAATATTAGTTGTCGACAGCATACGTGTTATGAAGACCATAGATGCCTTATCCTTGCTCCGGCTGTGAATTACGGACGGGATAGATGTTCAATGGCCTATGATTCGAGATTGTTGTTCCCATGTGGTTCGCATGAAATGTGTACCTGCGTCGCGGCTCCATGTGTGAGTCAAGGGTCTGCCAGTGGAAGTCAGGTACGGAGTAGGTGATCGGTCAATGACAAGCGTCTGTGCGTAGCAGCCCAGGTCTAGACGATTCACTTTTCAACTCTTACCGTACACTAACCATTCGGAAGCGATCCGAGAGGCGCGGAGTCATATCCCTGTGGCAATTCCTGGGGTTTTACGATAGGCCGTGTCAAAAGTCTCGATTATGATGCAACAAGACGCTCGCAATTCACAAAGGCCTACCTCGCAAAGAGTCCACAAACGCGAGACTTCTATGTCCCAGGATCCTGCGGCCTCAACTTAGAGGCGCAGCTGAGGCTCGAAGTGCGGGCTGGCCTCAGAACCAGTGAGAACTATCAAGCTGTAGCTGCATTTGTGACACAACAGAGTTGCAGGCGCCTTGAGATAGATCATGATCTTCGAAGCCGTACAAACTCTCGAATTTGAGTCTATTGTGCAGCTGTGTTATGTATGGCAAGTGGCCAAGACACTGCTTTCAAGAACCCCGTCTAATGCTGATGAACCAGCAAAGAAGCTATTGTACTATGAAACATTATAGGTTTGCTCATATTCGAAGGGGAAACAACGCAGGGACGACAGGGTTCGAGACATTCGGTGATTTAGGAGACACTCCTAGGCTGATTACTAGGTAGGAGATACATAGCTACAGATTGAGCACACCGCTACTTAGCAATGCCAACCGAAACTAGTTTGAGTATGAAAACGGCAGATCAGTATCATCGAGTGAAGCATGTGAAGCCCAAAGAGAAGTCATCACCGTCCAGCGCACAGAAACGTAACAAGAGGAGGTACCCTGAGGCGGCTGCAAAGTACCCAATAGTTTAGGCAGTGACTGGGATCTTGCATGAACAAGGGTTTTCCGTTTCGCCGGAGTTCTCCACCATTCGGGCTGTAGTTTGCGACTCGTCACTAGCATCTGGTGGCGAGAAGCATCCAAAGATAAGGCTTTGTTTAAGCTAGTCAAGGTCCGCGTTTGCGTTGATCCTTGCATAAAATACAACTGGCTTCAAAAGCAGGGCTGGTAGCCTGCAAAATGGCCGACAAGGCCCTTGAATTGACGATCATGAACCCCTGAAGCGCCAAATGTGCCGTCAGGCTCTGCACTGGACGGTGCTAAATTGGGCTTTGTAGTCCCTGGAGACATTTTGAGAACAAGGGTACTGTGAGCCCGGCAGGCTGCGGAAATGCCAGTTTGCATTGTATCCCGTCCCTGCTCGCGCTATCGTTAGACTGATTAAACATACCCTCGGATGAGCGGTGCTCACACGCTGAATGCACCACTCTACGGCAAAACCAACGGTGGGGGAATCGCTTATGCCTTATTTCCTTGATAACAAGGGCCATGGAGGCCAAATACCGGGGATGAAGGCGAAAGACGGTAGGTAATCAAGGGAAGAGACAACAGATCGTCAATGCTGTAGACGCTAATGTGACTAGTACATTACCACGTCTAGTGGAGCTGTGGCGGACAGGATTGTAGAAACAACAGAGCGTTGCTTGTCTCGGATAGCAACCTGCATTAACTAGTGGACTGGAAGCATTTTCTCGTTGTGAAAATGCCGCATTTGGGCGAATTCGCTTTGCCTTTCACTCCCCAGTCACGAAGAACCCACCAACTAACACCGAGAGCAAGGGTAACTTAATTGAGTCTGTCTTTGGTAGGATGGTACCCACTCAGGGGAGTTACAACTGAGGTAGCTGTTTGTGGCTGTCAGGTAATACACGAAAACCGAATGTCAGGGATGCGGCATGCAACGGGGTTCAGCCGTCTCACACCCGTCACCGCACAACTTTCAAGGCTGAAGTTAGCGCCCGCCGCTGGCGCCTGGTGTCACACTTATGTGTGATGAGCTAAATTCAACGATCTGCTAGTTGAAGACGGGAAATCGGCCAACAATACACATACGCGCGCACCGGGCCTTGAGCGTAGTGGGGCCGGGGACTTTTCGATCTGTTGACTTGAGAGTGTCGTCTAATATTTATTCATGTTACATCGAAAGCCTATGTCATTGACGGGAACTGATTCAACGGCATTGCCTTTTTCGTCACCGATTGTAAGTGATCTTGGTTTGGCGGGGGTTCAAGACAGCCGCCTACTAGGCTTCACTGAGCTTCCATATAATACCTAACGGGCGGATGCAATAACAAGGGTTCATCTCCCCTACGTCAGTCTATAATCTAGAGGCTCAAGCTCGGCGCCCCGCCACCAACGGCCGGGACGAACTTCCTGATATGCGATATGGGACAAATTAAATGATCCGTTAGCTGGGTAGGGGAGATCGGCAATATTGAGTCTCTATTCACACTAGCGCAGGCTCAGTCCAACCAAATTTTCAAGTCCTTTGCAGCCAATGAAACAGCTGTAAAGACGAGGCAAGGACGTGGTGACAATCACATGGTAGCCTGCAACGTGTGTTGTCATTAGTATGGCTACCTAACGGTGACTCACCTAAACGAGGCAGCCAAGTATGTAATCTCTAGTGTGGCTACCGCGGGAAGACGGAACACTCCAAAGGAGGCAGCACGAGATAAGCGGGAACAGGGGAGAAAAGCCAGTAATAGATACTGGCTGAAGATAAAAGATGTAGAGCGTCGCTGTTCCAACTCTCCTCGTCTTGTTATCTCTTCACGCTCGTTCAGAACACGTCAGAACATAACACGACTTCTCATGCAATACGTTGAGCAATTGTGCCAGCGAGGTTGGCTCCAAGGCCACAGAGGCCTCGGTATAGCTTTAACCTCTTCTTTACACCAATTTGGGCATGCCGCTGGGCGTGACATAGAAGAAAAGGCTACTAAAAGCGGAGCATCTCTCGACGAGCAGATTCAAAAGCTTACAGTGTCCGTGATGTAGGTGTTTTCCTGACATGACATTTTCAAACGAACGACTAATACATCGTCTTTCCTCGCAGTGTCCCTTCTGGTTTAGCACAACATTCGACGACTACTTCATCACCAGCACCCTTCAACATTTTGGAGGTGACGTACGGTATGTTATCCTCTTAGGCTTTTCTTGTACACGAGGCAGGGCCTGATCCATTATAGTTCACGCAGACCTCACCACCCCGCCCTACACGGACACTTTTATCAAGATCAACGACGACGCTCTACGTAAAGAGCTTAACGAACTAGCCGGAAATATCTGGCACGGAAATATTGGTTTTGGTCAAGACCCTGTAAGATATATCTCGTTCGCGTCCCTTCAAGTCCTCGAAGTACCATTCCTGCAGTCCTTCACAATTATCATAAGACCTGATTCTTTTTCCCCTTCTCTGCTCATTGTTTACATATAGGTCAACGCCAAGCGCCTGTACCATTTCATGGCTCGGCTTATCGAGTACTGCAGATGCGAAGATGGCCATAGTAGCGTATCCTGTGCTTTACAACTTCTGGTATATTGGGCCATCTCGTTCAACTCTACCATTGAGGCAAAGGTAGAGGAGATGCAGGCCACTATGACTGCGGATTTTGAGTACCTATGGGCGCTCTTTGAGCCGGGCAAGATTATGGTAATGGAAAACTTCCGCGGTATGAAAGATCTTACAGTCTGTGCCAGTCTTGTAGAGGTTGAGGAGCTCACCGATAACGACAAACGACAGCTCCGCCTAACTGTGCAAACTATTGACACCACTTCCGGTAAATATGGTTATCACAAGCAAACCCGTTCTATCAGAAGTTTTGTGGGAAAGGAACACGTTTGCGATCTTGTCCTGTACCCATTGTCATACCACAAGGACTCCCAAGAGCTAGAGAAACGATTAGTGTCCCGGGGCCGCGAGTTCATAAAGCTATCGAGCGGCGACTGTTTCCACCACCGAGAGTACGAGGGGAAGGCATTCGTCAATGGGTCAGACATGACACCAGACTGGGAAGGCAAACGCATCATGGTTGACTGCGCCTTGAACAAGATTCAATCTCCTTCTGTGGTGCCGAAAATCGTTCGGGGGCGTCGGAATTCGTGGCTGGACCCGGAAAAGCTGACTGACAAGGAACTCCTCATCTGCTCCGGAACACTACCGGCGATAGCACTATTGGGGGGGAAATTGGGTATGTTTCAAGCAAAAGCAGCGTTCCGTTGCAGGCCAAGAACTGAAGACTAATGTTAATGATATAGGCGCGGTAGCGATCGACTGCCTTCGGCCTGTGCAGTGGCGCGATATCTCGGTGGCCAAGAATGTTGGTCTTGCTGACAACACGAAGGAGAAAATTGAAAAGGTTATGAATGTCACCAAGACCAGTTTCGGTCATCAGGAATCGACGGTCATCCTTTTCCAGTCGGTCCTTCTATAATCTTCATATGGCGTGTATCCAGGATGCCGACTAACTAGAGACACAGTGGTGATACCAACTCGGGAAAGAAATGGACTGTCGAGGTCATTGCGGAAGAGTTGAGACGCCCTGTCTTTAATGTGAGTTTATGTTCTTTTATACGAGATCTTAGAATAGCGCTAATGCAGATACCAACTTCAAGGTATCGCCCCTCTCCAATCCTCAAAGTTCCCCATCGAATTGGACCTATGAATTTTGTAATCGGTGGGGAGCTATTATGTACATCCAAGAGCCTATCAACGCCATGGTAGATAGAGGTAGGCATGTACCACCCATCCACTTTATCGGGCTCGAGTGCTTGGCGGACGACTTGCGAAAATTGAAGGGAGTCATGTGCTTCATCACAACATCGTATGCTCAATGGGTCCGATCCGAGTTTTGGCCATCCGTAATGCTTGGAGTCAAGTTCGAGAAAGCTGGACCCAAGGGAGCAACGTTAATTTGGTCTAACATGGTCGCGCAAGCCGGGGTGGAGCTCTCAGACAAGGAAATCCAGTCATTAGCAAAAGGAGAGTTTGGAATCTCACAGGTACGTCGAAAAGTAGCCACTAAGCAGCAAAAAGTAAGACTAAGTCGCGAGTTGGGGCTAATGAGAACGACGTACCAGATCAACAGCGTGGTGAAACTAGCACTGAGACTGGCTGAGAGCGAGAGAAGCAAACCAGGTCTCGAGCATTTTGAAAGGGCGCAGGAGATGCGAAACGAATTCCTTCAGGGTACGGGGATTGAACAAGACGTGACTCTTTACTCTTGACTATCTATCTCTTTCCCAAGGATTATCTTGTTTCTTTTTTTCCTTTCAATTTATTTGTGTCATAAAGCGTGCAGGCGCTAGGCAGTATGCTAGGCATACAGGCCAAGGCATTCCCAACCCACACACCCCCACAAACTTCAGCATTATCACCGCGTCGTCAACACAGGATTTTTCGTTTTATTCTGTAATTATAAAATATAACCCGGTTCTATTTATTTCAGTGGAAACGGAATCGCAGCTGTCAGATCATGAAAAGAGGATGTTATTGTCCATTAAGGACGTGGTAAAACACTCGGTCAAGCTCACAGCATTGCATGATCGATGCGCCGGGAGCCGGGCCATCCGCACGGCACATCAGAAACATCGGTCGCTTTCTGTAGAGCAGAAAGATAATCTAGTCAGTCATGTTATCGGACGACAGCGCGCTTTTCAGCCTCTCACGAAGAAGGATACCCATGACTTCGCAGAGGCGTTATCATCAGTCACCGGGCAAGCCTGGTATATCGGCAAGAACTGGGTTGACAGATTATATATCCGCCATCACGAGTCATAGAATCCGCGAGGAAGCGTTGTATGACAGAGGAGTCACTTTCCCGGTACCATGATGGTCTTAACTGTGTAGTCAACACCAAGAAGACAACTAGGCCTTATATGTACAACGTTGACGAGACCGCCGTTCAAATCGGTGAGATCAATGGCGGCATAATAGTCGGAACGGCGTTGATTTCTTCCTCAGAGAGGATGAAATCTGACAATACGACTTGGAGCTCGATAATCGAGTCCGTATCAGGGGCCGGTCGGCGTCTCACGACCTGTATCGGTTTACCGGCATGAACCTCCAAGAACAGTGGCTTCTAGCCGTTTTTCCTGTTTGGAAGTACACTTGTAGTCCAGCCGATCGTTCTAATAGCGACATCTTATTCCGTTTGTTTATGGGGGTATCCACCGCAGACTAAGCCGAAGGATCGTGATCAATGGAGACTATTGGTCTTAGACCAGGATAATTCACATATTACATCGGAATTAATGAATAAAGCGTGGCTGCATAAGATTTTGCTCTCTTATTTACCCTCAAAATCATCAAATATTACTCAGTCCCTCGATGTTGTCATATTTGGGCCGTTGAAAACGTACTGTTGCCAATTGCCCGCTCTTGGGCCTGATACGAAGCAGCCTCGCCGCACCAACAACAACTTTTCCTAAAAGCTTATGAGAGGGTTTCATTGACAGCCTTGAGCTGCAAGAACATAGTAAATGGTTTCTCGGCCTCTGGGCTTTTCCCGATCAATCTATAGAAGGCGTTGGCGGCGTTGAAGTCAAGGGAGAAGCAGCGCGAGCGCTTCAACGGGCCTCTAACACCAAGGAAGGCCAAGTAATTCCTGCTGCGATCTGGGGTACGCCCCAAGGAAGCGTGATGTTCAAAAACAACTGGAAGCCGTTGAAAATCAATGAATTCCCTTTATTCGCGACTTCAATTGTATTATGAAGAAGGCGATGAAATATATCGACTAGAAGATCAGTGAAATTCAACGCCTGGAGGGAGTGGGGGGAAGTGGTGCTGAAGGCGTCAGTAGCAATAAGAGAGCGACTGGCCGAGCCGCCGTTCAATTTGACCCCAACAAAGCTTTCCCTTAGATTGAATAGATTATCTCGGCTCGTTACCAGGCTGAAAAGAACTTGGTACATTATATCGAGGGAGATAAAAGAAAACAGTGTAAAAATAATACACCAAAAGCATAGGCTGTAAATACGTTATACGGTTGTGATGACACCACGGGTGGCGGTGAGTCAGTCTAGATAATTACCTTATTGGGAAGCATACACGTGCCTGAACTATGAATGCCCCCCCTTCCCAATGTTCACTGGCAATAAATCATCCCGTACTACTCAAATTCCCCTTTTCATAATATATCACCACCAATATAATCACCAAGACCAAAACCATGTGTCAGGTAGTTAAAGAGAACGGTAACAAACCCTAGAAGGAGAGTCAGAGTCAGAATCACTGCATGCCATGTGAGGCTACGGGATCGACGCAGCGTCTCAAGCCTATTGATCAGCCTCAAGATCACGTCGAGGCCTTCTCCATCCCCGCTCTCCTGTCGGCTGTCGGAACATGACGTTGATCACCAACGAACCATCGCCATTAAGTCCCAGCAGCAACTGTTGCCTCACGACATCTAGGTTCACAGTCCGCATGGGCGACAGCTGTACCAGCCTGTGCTGGTGTTTGCGACTGCGCCGGAGGACAAGACGGGGACTAATGGGAACGCTTCTAAGAAGAGATGCGATGAGGGAGATTGGGTTGGAGGAGTCGTGATGGGAAAATGATTGAATGCGCTTGGGTTAACGGACGGTATGGAACACACGCGACGGAGCTGGGGTAGTTCGTGACATGCCAATCAGATCAATTGGGTTTTATTTGCTTTATTCTGCGTTTCGACAAAAACAATACAACAACCACAAGGGCTTTCTACGCGTGTCTGTATCAACGAATTGGGATCAATCACTGTACGAGCATAGCGAGCACGATTGTTGAGGAACAATATATCACAATTGCTGCCCCAACACCATCATCCCAATTAAAGCGTCAGCACTCAAACCCCCACCCTACATCTTGCCATCCCTGCCTCATCGCTATCTCAGCCCTTGATCCAGCGCCATACCTCTCAGGCCTTACCGTCTCGCCAGCAAGCTGCGGCCCCGGCATCTCGACATTACTAAAGCCCATTCCCATAGCCTCAATCTCGAGGCCCGGTGGTAGTAGAGCAGACAAGAAGCCGATGGTCTCTGCAAAAGGGCAGATTTTGATCGCATTATTAGCGGAATGCCGAGTACGTCACCATCACAAGATGACGTAGATCTTTGGTCCTGCCGTACTCATGATAATACTTCACAATTTCTTTCAGTCTACAGCGTTAGTCTCTCACCTCACATTTACGATCTACTAATGTGCATGCGCACAATTCCGGAATCCTAATCGTCCATCTGGAGATTGGGTGATTCCCTTGAGTTTCAGCCTACGCTTCTGTATCGGCCTACGGTAGTTCGATGATTCCATCACCAAGTTCCATTTGCACCCCTTACCTTTGGTTTCTGGTGCCTATACCTACGCCTATGTTCGCAGTAACATTCACTCACTCACTGTCTCTATTAACTCGGACTTATTGTTCGCTCGTGTCACTCTCTACCACGAAAATGATTACGACTGAAGATTTAAATTTAAGTTTATCATTCGTCTTCGGTCGCTCTGTTCATTTTTGTTTCACAATCACTCATTCTCATTCGTGGAGCTATCGCCACTACCTAGCCAAGAGTTCACCGTCGCTCGATCTTGAAAAACCCGAGAAGTCCCTCTTCGAACTTCTCCGGACTCTCAATATATCTCAAGAGAGTCTGATAGATGGTAAACACAGGAGTGCCGCTTGATCTGTTCAAGTCAGACGCGAATGCGCTGATCGCGTCCCAGTACTCCTCGCGTATCGCATACTCCATCGCCCGTTTCACCCAGAACCTCTCGTCGTCTGACAATCCGTTATACGCTCTCTCCTGATGCTCCGCACTCGTTAAGTGGGAGACACCGCCTTCCGGCTTTCGTGTCTGGTTTGATTTCGTGTCACTCATCGTCGCACTCCTTGCTCCTGATATTTGGACAGTAAAGGTTCTACCTAAACAAAACAGTGTATCCTTCACTAATTGTTTAGCATCGACTCATCTCTTCGTCGCGACACTCTCGTTCCTACGTCATGATTAGTAACTGTTCGTTTCCACTCACACGGACCTCCGCCTGTCGCCACACTCACCCCGTTCGTGCTTAGATCTCACGATCCCCTCACCTTGTTCGGTTCATCTATTCGATGATGATGACACCAGATCCGTCCCTGGCCGAGAACAACAAAGTTGTAACTGGAAGATTACTCACCCAGTTCGTAAAAGACTAGCGTCTGCACTATCGTATAAGAGCTTCGTCCCTCACTCAGTCCTGTGCGCCTTGGCTCCTGAAACTGAAAGAATTAACACAATCAGCTCGATCCTTCGCTGAAGTCGGTCGCTGTCGCTGCCACTTACTAATAGACGTGTAACTGTCCACGTACTCCTGTTCGTCGTTAGCGGAGTCACTCACTCGTTCGTAATTGACTCGTCTCAATAAACCACCTTCACTTACCGTTCAGTTTCGTTTCTGATGAATATACCAGATGAGAGTTGTCTTACTGGACGTAAAGTAAGAAAGTGGAAATCCTATTTCAAACTTCTCTGGGGGAATTTGTCCCTCATATACCCCACTGCGCCCCTGCTTCAGGTGGGGCAGTTTGACCAGACCGATCGCTGCGCTCTCTGTGGTCAACGCCGACGGGCCTTCGTTCCTCCGTCACTTCGTCCACTTAGAAGTCAGCTTCAGTCGTCCCTTTTCCTTACTGCTTGATCCTTCACTGCACTCATGGTGTTCGCTACACAGACAAGTCTATTTCGCCCGGTACACCACTGCATATGGGGATCTGTTGCCGCTACCGTGCAGTAGTGGCTGTTAAGCTTGGCCCGCATTCCGTCTGCCCCGGCGATGAATAGCCAGCGTTGAACATAAATCCCGCTCGCAACCCACCTCTCATTAGGGGTTCTATTGTTCATGAATTTTCTCTGCTCAAGAAGACAAAGCTTTCCATTATTAATTTTGCTGCTCGCCGATGAAAAAGAGTGCATCATTCCTGTAGAGATCGCCGACTTGGAAACCTGGAGTGCTACTGGTGCTTCCCTGAATCGACCCCGCAGCTATTTGATGTACTGTATTTTGACCCACAAGACCGATTCGTCCTGAAGCAGGAGGTGGGGCCTTAAGGCTGGGTTGTGTCGCTCGTATCGGATGTGTGGTAACGGCTGGACTTCACGCACCATCTGGCTGTATCTTGACAATGCTCCTCAAGCTGCCCGCTACGACCAAAAGAAAAGTAATAACAGTCGGTACTATGGGTCTGTCTATACAATATTAGAAGTTGTTTGCATTGTCTCGTATGGGCAAACGTGAGCTTGTGTCATGGAGCTTTGCTGTACCGAAAGGCCCCTGGAAAAGACTTGTGTGAATGCATGTTAGCAATCTTAACCTGTGTGAGAGTCCAGCCGAAGAGGCCCAGACCTGATGACTAACTGTGGGCTTTCTTATCGATACCTGTGTCAGGATTAGCAGAGTTACAGGTACTACATTGGTGCCGAATGATGATATTGATGCATCACTCTACCTGGCCGGAGGACACTTCTCAATGATCCATTATTCTCAAAGAATACATATCTAGTCACTGGTTTACCGTGAAGAGAAAACTGCCCGAAATTGCCATTTCTTGTTTCATTTACATGAGAGCATGCTGATCTTTGCTGCTAATTCGATTTTCTCATCTTGAGTGACAATAATGCAAACCATTGTGAGGACGATCCCAACCAGAGTTTGGCCACAATAGAGAAACGAGATTTGTGCATAGTCGATCAGAAGCCATATTCTGACCACAATCTATGGAGGAAATGGTATTAAATAATAATTAGGGGAATATCTATGAATCAAGAAAAGGGCAGTGAATAGCACAGCAACATGGAATCAGAAACAGGCCAAATTTCCATCCAAGAAGATGCTTTCCAATCTCTTTAATCCTCCAAATCCAATGAGTCTGTCTTTGTAAACGTGAACGTAGCGTGGGATATTAGGAGTCACAGGATTGGCCAGCAATATTCCAGACGGAGATCATCATTCCTCTTTCGTATCTTATGCACGCACTCGTGGACTGTCTATCTCCTCCCCGTGGACTGTCTTGTTTCTTGTTTTCCTTTGAATTTCTTTGGGTCATAAAACGTGTGGGCGGTATGCTAGGCACACAACCATCAGAGAATTGCTGAATTGATAAGCATACACGTACTTGAACTATGAAACCGACGTAAAGAATCGCTTGGCCATTCTGCCTGTTGGCGGGTTCCATTTCTTTGTCTCCGGCGTACATGCTACTATCAAGGCCAAATTCAGCGCCTCTGATCATCCAACCTCTTTTCCATAAAGCCGCCATATTCATGTTCTACGTGTCGAGAAAGCCTCGAATAGGAAGGACATGAAAACATGATGTTCTGTTCTTAATCAATTCTCTTATAAATTGCTCGCTGTGACTTGTAGACAAAACGAAATAATCTTGGATGTCATGACTTGTTTTCCGAAAGGTCAGGTTGAGCAGATATGACTCAGTGATGAGTGCAATACTCGATGCCTTGTTGCCTCAACTATAAATCACCAAAGGAATAAGAAAGCAAAGGTTTACCAGCCCGCAATCGACTTCGCTTGGTGTGCCTAGGGGATGTGAATTTGCGCACGTCAAACCTGGATAAACCGTGTTGAGAGGTTGCCGGATGCATCTCCAGCCGGCGCAAACCCGAGAAGCGGTCGGGATGACGTCAGAGACTGTCATTTCTGCGGTTTGCGTTCCTGTGTTCGTTGTAGGGCTAGAGGCGAGGAGATCCACTGCCTGCATGTGAAACATCTCTGCAATGGACGTTGTCCGATCTGGCGGAGAACGAGGGCCGTGCTTAGCGAGGTGCACCGCTGCGCATGGGGACGCGTTGCCGCTACCGTGCCGCAGCAGCTGTTAAGCTTGCCTCCGTTCTTTGTACTCGAGTACACCCGCGGCCCCACCCTTTCAGCTTCTCCACTACAGACCCGCATTCCGTCTGCCCCGTCAATGGACAGCCAATATTAAACAAACCCCCACTCGCAACCCACTTCTCCTTCGGGGATCTCGTGTTTATGATTCTCCCCTGCTCAACGGGCCAAGCGTCCCGCGGCGCTACATTCGCTGCTTGCCCGTACAAAGAGGGTTGTCCGATCCCAAGGATGTATTGATTGCTTGAATGGTGGCATGCTGGCCTGGTCGAGAAGGATCCCGGGTGACAAGGAAATCGACCTGCAGGGAGACGTTGATGTCCAGGGGGTTCTGCAGCTCGTCGATCTGGCATTGCCTGTCAGAGTAACATTGTCTTTTAGCATCCGGGTTCCTTGCACGACACTGTCGATCGGCAGGGGTGGAGGCGTGGTGATTTCAGCCATCCAACACTACTGAGAACAGCACTACTGCAGAAGAAGACAACGACGAGGTTTCGCCCATAACCTCCTCCGTCAGTCGATGTATTCATGTACTAAGTTAGATGGCGTCGCCGACTCTTGTTAGCCCCACAAAGGTCGCCCTTTGTTTGAACACTACTCATTCTTAGTTTTACTCGCGCTTCCGTCTCAGCCTTCCCGGCTCTACAATATTTGCCCGACTTACTTGCTTTTCTTATCTTATTAGGTCTCTCCATGCGCTGTCTAATTTTACTGCCATCTTGTTTCTTGTCTTCTGTCGCTTTGTCTCTCTCATCTCTTAGACTCTTAACTCCTCTAATTGCTCTTGCCCTTCCTTGTCCGGTCTCACTCTCTCCACTTACACTCCAACCTAGAATGACACTACTGCGTTGAATTCGGCACCTTAAGTACTCATCACATGTACTCGACTGGCAGCGTAAATAAAATCTCCATACACGAGTTCCTTCCGCAGTCCGCCACACCATCCAGTGGACTACGCCCTTCGAGTTGATGAGCTTATCCACACCAATTCTTAGAGCAACGATTCCTCGGCACATTTACCTCGCTCGCCCGATTCGCATTTTTATATATCATACGTCCGTTCAGAATCTCCCGGTGAAATATTGGGTTGAGTGTACGAGATCAAGCACAATCATCAGGCGATCTTTCCACTCAATATCTCCCCACAACCGAAAGACGTGAAAGTGAACCTGCGGCTACAGCAGCTTTGTCACCACGAAAGGATAGGGGCCTAGAGTCTTAACGTGGCAACCTCCTCCTTCTTTCGCTTTCCGAAGATCTATACATGCTCTCCGATCCTCGCCGGATGACCCCCTGAAGCTACCTCAGCCCAATGGCAAGCTTTGATACGAGTGTCATGTCTTCTCACCCTGCACCCAATGAACTTGTGAAAAGACCTTGGAAAGCACACCTTCCTTCGTCATCACACTTTCTTGGCATACAAGTGTTAAGAAAGTGGCCCTGTCTACACCAAAATCCTTAACAAGTGCACAACAAACATTTCAATCTGCGCTTTGCGCAGTCGCAAGTCGCAGCGATGGCTTCGTCTCCGACGATCCCGCCTGTCGCCCCGGACCCCTTCGATCTAGGGGTCCACACTCCCGCTAATCTGAACCGAAGAGCCCGTGCAGCCCTCTTGCAGAACAGCCCCGCGGTCGTGAACAGCCCCATTGGTGTTTCACCCAGACCTGGGCGGACGGCCCAGACACCGTCCTCGCCACTCAACGCCGCCACCACTGCTGCAGCTACGGAAGGAGCTGAGCGTGCCAATCCCGCATCGACCCCTGAACAGCAACCAATCTCTATTATCGAATCGGCCAATGATCTCGCGCGTAAACACGCGGAAGAGTACGACGCCAAACTAATGGTCTTCCAGGCCTTCTGCGCCAAGCTTGAAGAAGCCAACAAGCAATTCACCTCCGGACCGCAGCGACGTTTCGCTCAGAAGTTTGTCGACAGCGTCCTTGACGCCTGGAAACGAGAGCTTTCTAGCGATGTACCAGCTTCTAAACCTACCTACAGCAGTGTCGCCGCCGCCTCGCTCCCCGCTGACCGCGCCCGCACAGCCCACCAGCATCATCATCATCAACAACAACAACAGCACCGACAATCGGGCCCACCTCATCGCCAAGAGCAACAAGCCACCATCGCCGCCCCACCCCGACAGGACCTCCGCGTCTTCGTCCGTCTAGAAGCCGGAGCTCCGGCTAGGGACCATAGCGGCTATGCCATCCGGACCCTGATCAGGGAAAAACTCGGCACCGTCTCGGACAAGGTCCGACAGGTATTCCAGGTCAGGTCGGGATGGGCAGTCCTGACTGCCGACCATGAAACACGCGATTTTCTCGTAGAGAAGCAGGCCGAGTGGGCGGCTGAGCTGGGAGCTACGGCGGTAGAAACAAACAAGGAATGGCATACTTACGTGGTCTCAGACTTTCCCAGAAGACTGACCGACTTTCGCGGCAACGAGGTGGATAGTGACAGCGTTGTCAGTGATGAGATAGAAATCCAGACAGGGCTCAAGCCCGTTGATATACGTCCTGGAAGACAATTCTCGGATAACCCTTTGACCAAGACTCTCCTTGTCTCCTTCCTGAAGCCCACCAAGAAGAGGTTCTGGTCCCTCTTCGGGAGCCGGGCGGCCAGACTCGTAGACAAAAGCGACGTACCCAAGCAGTGCGAAACGTGCTGGGGCTACCACTTTACCCGCAAGTGCCATAGACAGCCAGTCTGCCAACGCTGTGGCAAGACTGGCCACTCTGGAGACGACTGCGCTGCATGGGAGCAGTGCGTCAATTGCTTAGGCCCTCACGATGCCAGCCTTCGTACGTGTCCAGCCCGGCCGAAGAAAGTGCGTGGCGTCCTCCGCCGGCTCAGCAAAGAACAACGGGAACACATAGAGGGCCTGAGACGTACCGACAACGTCACTTGGATTCACAACCAGAATCCCACATAGAAATCCGACAAGACACGACCGAGCTGCTGAGGGACGATACCCCAGCAGACGAACGTCCAGACGCTCGAGACTCGAGCCCGGCCGGCGTCACGAGCACTCGTGATATGGTGGCCACCGCCCCCAGGGCGGGTTATGAAATGGAGGAGCCCGAGCATCCTAGACCAGGCTCGCCACGAAAGCGTCGAATTGTACTCATTACTCGTCCTCATGACCAGGAATAGATATTCGCAGACACGAAAGAACGACAGGAAGCCGCTAAGTCGCATTGCAACCCCCGACTGCGCTCTGGCACTGGCTGACTCGGAACGATATGACATCGTGCTCCTGCAGGAGCCGTGGACAGCCCATACGAAAACGCCTTGCTTGACAGACCCACTACACCTCACCCAGTAGAGTCCTGGGACAGTAACGATACTCGACCTAGAGTGATGACATATGTCCGACGAGACCCAAGGCTTCTCGCTGACCAGATACGACCGTTCCAGACTCGCGATATTCTCTGGATCACAATCAATGGCGTGACTGTAGTCAACTTCTACCGCCAGAACGACGAAAGGGATGCCCTTGACACGCTGCTCCGATGGCCGCCCGGAAGCTGCCTCGTCGCTGGCGATTTCACTGAACAACGCAGAAGGGCAGACTACGGACCGCGGCCAAGAGATTGCCGGTTGGGCATCAGAGAATGACATCGACCTGCTTAACACTTTAGATATCCCACCAAACCCCGAACACAATCGCTTTTGCCAACATCCCACTTGCTGAAAGCCACTGTTGAGGACCATTCCCGTCGCCACTTCACCCTCAGCTTGACTCTCCCCAACATAAAGCCCGCTCCACTACAGCCGGGCAAGATTCGAGTGACGACAGAAGATGAGCTTAAACGATCCGTCGAGACCGTAGAGCTTGAGCCACAGAGACCCCCTCAGAGATTCAACGCCCGCGGAGCTGGACAATTGTTCACTTGTAAATCTGCTAACATCAGCAGCGAAGGCAGTGGGTCGGCCCTCACGGAAAGGTGGCTGCCCAGCTCCATGGTGGACAGAAGAGTGCGCCTGTGCGGCGGCTGCATTCGGCCTCAAGAGACCCCCTAGCTTCAATCAGGATGTTAAGATCGCCAAGAGAGACTTTCATCGCGTGGTCCGCCGAGCAAAACGAAAGTACTGGCGGGAACTCATCGATAGCTTCTCCAGCGCAGTGCTGTCTTAAGCCGTCGGGGCAAATCCGGGGCCTTCCAGCCGCCTCCCCTGCAGGTCGACGACGCTGTATACGAAACTCAGATGGACAAGGCGAGCGCACTTCGGGGAGCGTTACTGGAACGCGGAACTTCTGATGACGATATTGACCCGAACGTCTCCTCCTCGATCGATCACATTCTCACCCGAGTCCCTAGACGAGGCACAGCATGCGACTATCCATACAGGCAATACTTCCCCTGGGGCGGATAGCATCACCGTCAATCTTCTCAAACCCGGGTGGCACATCGTCGGTACGTGTTTGTTCGAAAGGTGCCTTCTTGGGTCATCACCCGGAACCATTCAAGCAGGCGGAGGTGGTCATGATCGCGAAGCCGGGACGACGAGACCTCACAAAGCCAGGGGCTGGCGACCATCTCCTTGCTCTCCTGTCTCGGAAAGGGGCTGGAAAGATTGATCGCTCGCCGCTTGGCGTGGGCAGCTGTTCACTATGGGCCTTCAAAAGCGGCGCTCCCCCAAAGGTCGGCAACAGACCTGGTGACCGCCTTGATCCACGATATCGAAGAAGCATTTGCACGCAAGAAGGTGGCCACCCTGGTCACGATGGATATCCAAGGTCCCCTTCAACCGTGCGAAGAGACTAGTCTTGCGTCTCCGTGAACAGGGCTGGCCCGACCATCTCGTCAGATGGGCTGAGTCCTTCATGAAGGATCGTTCAGCCCGCGTGAGGTATCAAGAACCCTCACGCCCTTCGCTCCTCTCCAGTGTGGACTGCCTCAAGGCTCACCAGTATCGCCCATCCTCTTCCTGCTCTACACTGAGCCAATCCACCGACTAGGCAACCCCAGGGCCGCTTCGGCTACGCAGACGACACGGCTATCCTTTCTATAGGCGACACAATAGATGAAACCACTGCACCGGCCTCCAGCTCCATCGGCGAGATGGTTCGATGGGGTGCAGCAAATGGCGTTTCGTTTGACCCGAAAAAGACCGAAGTCATGCACTTCTCTCGCAGCAACCTCAGGACCACGCCGGCTATCGCCACGGCGATGTCGAGAAGCCCCCCGAGCCAGCCTACCGGCGGGTGGGTGACAGCAGGCTACCGTTCCGCGTTCACGTCGAAAAGTGGGCGGCCAAGGCGCATGCCGTCGCCTATCATCTACGGGGTCTCGCCAACACGAAGGCCCTCCCAAGCCGTGAAGTGCCGTCATGGCTTGTGTCGAGCCGGTACTATTGCATGGATCTGAAGCCTGGTACCCGGGCACCACCAGACCGCGATGGAGTCAGCCTATAGAGACACGCCATCGAGCAATCAACATCTCATACAAAGAATGAACAAGGCCTTACACCAGTCCATGAGAGCCATACTGCCCATCTGGAAAACGACGCCCATCACCATCCTCCACCCCGAGAGCGCCATACCCGGACTTGGAAAAACGGCGATGGAGATTCTCCGCGCGGCTCAAATCACTTGACGACGCTCATCCTCTTGTGCGGAGAACGTTGCCAACCCTACTACTACCACGATTCATAAAGCGAAGGTATCAACAGGCAGAAAATAGCTTTAGAACACGACTCCGACGCACAGATGAGCTTCTTGTCTCGTGCAGGCGTCCTAAGCTCCTCCAGAAACGCTTCCAACAAGAAGAGATGCCACCCTTGCAGACAGCATCAAAGGAGAAGACAGCCAAGGCCTTTCTCCGCTGGGTC